>NC_089576.1:2100000-2271999 GCF_040115645.1 Euwallacea fornicatus
ATGAGGGCTGGAGAAGAGGTTGCCGGCGTCCATTAATAAATTATTGCAATTGCCAATGTTGCATTTGGTACAGGATGTGCCACCAAGGTGGCTTCTACTGGACACACTTCGCACGCGTCAAATGCTCTAATTGCTTCTTTGGATGTCCACGTAATAGGGATCTTCCCGTTTATCTTGCCTTGTAATAACCCATTAATATCGGCTTCGACTTTAGCTGCCTTGAGTAGGAATCTTCTATAGAAATTTAATTAACTGTGTGATATGGGGAACATGCTCGAATATCATGTTTGGTTGACACAAAAGGCAATTTAAACGAGCGGTTATTCCACATTTTTTAAACCGTTCAAATAGCGTTTCTAGATATTGACCATGTCCCTCTACCAAACTTCACTAATAAACTGTTGGAAAGTTTGAGCTGCATTGGATAATCCAAACGTCACGAATTGAAACGATTTGGCTGGAGAGGAAACGGGCTTAAGTAAATTCAGATTAAATATGCTTCAGCTTAGGCATGTTGGAAAAGGAAAAACAGGTCAACTCGTTGTAATTTAGGTTAAAAGAACTTTAGGAGGAAGTCTGGTTAGGGAAACTTTGGAAGAAACAATGTTTTTTATTTTCATTTTGTTTTGCCTTAAAATCTCATGTTGATGGATTCCCCTTGAGGCGGGTTGAAGGCAAATTGTGACCCTCATACACAGAAGGAAAAACGTATTTATGGAAAATTATTGTGAAAAACCGCAGTCGAGACATCGCCAAAACCGATTGCGTGATGTCGTGTCAAGGAAACAGAGGTAGTTTATTTTTTCTTCTACTAATGACGCCTGTTCCAAATCTTCCGATATTCCGATTTGTCATGGTTACTCAAGGGGCATTATTGAATCCTACCAATTTTCCCTTTGCACACGAAAAAAGTCCATAAATACGGGGACAGTCCGAGAAATACCCGATCTAACACTTAAAGAAAAAAAATTGGAAAATATTAGTCATTCTGCAACGCAACCTCCTTTAAGATTGACACAGTTTTTCCAGCGATTTTCTGTGGATTTATAGTAACAAGCTTCGAATGCTTTAGAATAGGCGTCAACCTCAGACTCCACTTCTTCATTATTAGCAACTCTCCTTCGATGACCTATTTTTCAAGTTTGGAAATAGGAAAAAATCTGAGAGGGCCAAATCTAGTAAATAAGGTGGTTGAGGAAAAAGTTCGAGATTAAATTGATTGATTTTGGCCATCGCGATTACGGAAATGTGGGCTGGTGCTTTGTCTTGATCTGAAAGCTTTTTTTTCGACAAATGCGGTCGCTTTTTCCTTATTCCTTCGCTCAAAAGCTGCAATGAATTTGTAACATAGTCTCCGTTGGTTGTTTTTATTCTAGAGAGAGAGCGAACAAAAATGATCCCACGTACATATTAAAAAAAAAAACTGAAGGCATCACCCTTCTGGCAGATGGGACGGTTTTCGCCGTCTTTGGAGCAGATTTTCCCTTTTGAGTTCGCCATTTTGACTGCTCCTTCGTCTCAGGTGTGAAATGGTGAAACCGTGTTTCATCCGTGGTTATGAATCGATGTAAAAACTCGGTTTTGTTGCTGCGAAACTTTACCAAACGATTTCTTGAAACATCCTCACCGCACCGTTTTTCTTCATTTCGTGCGCAAATTTTCCATATTCAATTGTTCGGTCAAAATGCGATGTCCAGTACTTTTCGATATTGCATCATGCGTGCTAACTCGCGCAATTTTAGCGAACGGTCTTGCAGTACGATTTTTCGAATTTTTACCACAACATCTGAAGTGGTCAAATCTGGAGTGTCACTGGGTCAACTACTGCGGAGTTCGTCTTGGCAGCGAGTGCGATCGCGTCTAAACTCGGCCACCCAGCATCTTGCAGTCGTCAAGGAAGGACCATATTGTCCCAGAATAGAATCTAGCCCAGCTTTGATGTTGGATGGATTAAGACGTTTCGAATGAAAGAGTTCTATCGTGTATCGATGAGAAATTTTATCCATTTTCACAAAATCTCTGTAAGCGCTCGCTAAAACCGGCTCCAAAACAGACACAAATCCACATAGCACCCTCAAACTTTAGGCATAATTTTTTTAAGGTTAAGTTTCTGTAGTTTAGGCAAACTTTTAACAAAAAAAATCGCCCTTTATACAGATGGCGCCTACACATTTGTCAGGCCGGGGTTGTGACATATGTCAGGTCGGCATTGTGACATATGTCAGGTCGGCATTATGACATATGTCAGGTCGAGTACTTCTGGGACTATCCTCGTACATGACAGTTATGACGACATTACAACCCGATGTTTTCCTTAAGCAGTAATGGCAAATATGGAAAAGCCAATTTTCTTTCGATTTATTCTTATTTAACCTGATTGTAAAGTGCGTGTTTCCAGGTATTTCCTTAATACCGATTCGGATAGAGCAATTTAAATTTCCCACGAAGAAACGGTAGGAACTGTGTGTGTGTGGCCCTATAAACAAAAGCAGGGATCATGGAAAGTTAACATAAGCGCTGCAGTTTATCGCAGGATAAATCTTGGTTCGATATGTGGCACATCCCCGATCCGGGCCAAGGGATGACCGTACCAGTCACAACCCCCATAATATTATAAACTGCCATATTTCCTCTTCGGGGTGGCCGAACTTGAAAACATTTCTGATAATTGAATATCGAAAGCCGTAGTATCCCCGGAGAGCATAAACAGTCGAGTTTTTTTTTGCAAGATAATTTCATGTAGGCGTATGGGAACGCATGTGAACTTGGACTTTAGCTCTTAAGATATATTTATATTGATGCTTTAAAAATCTAGACAAAACATAAATAGTTGCAAAGTAAAAAAAATCTTGTTTCGACAAATAAGAGCAATTGATTAGCACGTGGTCCTATCGGAATTCGATGGATATGTGCACCAAAAATAAAAACATGGCGCCGATAAAGAAATTCCCTTATTAACAAGCTTTAATTTGCTCTGAATGTGTTATCTCAGAGGCAGATTGTTTATGCGAAAAACGCGATGGGTCACCAAAAAATAAACATGATACCTTGTCACGTAGCCTTTGAATGCAGTTTTTGAAGAGGTGGACTTGCCCATGATGATCTTTCGGTCAAGTCAGCAAACAATTCGATATGATCTTAAAGCAAAGGTCACGAAACCAAAAGTGACCAAACCAAACCAAAAAAAAAAAAAAAAATTTTTGGGGTGCCAATTGTGATTAATACAGTTGGCAAGAAATTTATGAATATTTAACCCTGAATACAGAATAAGGAAAACTGACATAATTCTATGGAATAGGAATTTTGTTCCACGATGAAATCTACCATGATTATGTAACGATGGACATTGGGGAACATTTTTTTTTTTTTTTCGGTAGGGATAACCTTCACGGATACCTAGTCTGGTGATCTGAGCAATCAGATTTTGTGGGAATAATTTTTTTGAAAAATCTTCCACATCCTTCCACTTGCGACTACTGTTCGGCATTACCTCAAGCGATGGCGGATGTTTTTAGCTTTCGTCTCTTATGATTCTTCCCACTTTTTCCTTCTTAGTTAGGATTTCTCTTACGAAATTGTTGCTCTTTGCCCACGTCTCTTCAATTTTAACTTTTCATTCACTATGTTTTCCTCATTCATTGTTATCCTCATGTCTTCCTCCAACTTGTTCCTATATATTTGCCACCTTGGACACTGCTCTGTAGAAGCACTATCTATAACATCCATATAGAGTCCGCAGCTGCATCAGGAAGTAATAGATCTCCCGTCTCTTAAGGAACCATACTTCCACCTGTCGGATTACTATTTCTCTTCATGCTTTCACTCTCGCTTTTATCACTCATCTTCCCTGCCCTGCATCCATGACTTGCTCTCTCTAACATTTCATCCGTCCTCCCCCCTCTAATGGATTTCAGTCCTCTCTGCCATGGGATTGTTCATCGGCATAATTCCTGCAACAACGTGCGTCGCCCCCCTCGATACCGATCGATATACTGAACACATTCTATATGCTGTCTTGTTCCCTAGAGCTAGATCTATATTTGCTCAGTCATAGTATTCTCGGGCAAACCAGGGTCGCCTGTTACAATGTTGATACCACCTCCCAAATCCTTCCCCATTTCTTTAATAAAGGCCTGAAGGTACTGGGTCCTAATGAAATCTGCTGCCCTCACTCGACAGAGCAAAACCGGGCACTTCCACGACGATTCACTCATTTTACCTTCTGCGTTAGCTATCACTGATCGCTTCTTAGGGGGTCAGTTGCTTGATGTTCAAGATCAGAGGTGTCCAGGGGCCACCAGTTGAAGGTGCGGGTGGGGCTTTGGCCCCCTGGGCACCTATACCTGACACATTTCTTTTTGAGTTATAATTGAAAAATTGTTGTAAGTGCCCATGGGAACTCATAGGAATTCGATATAATTGTTTTCAAAATGTGTTGTAACTAGCTAAAATTGATAAATTAAACCAAGATTGATTGAACTGTAAAAATGATCAATTATTGAATATTCTCTCGTAATTTTTGGGGGCCTCATGGGAAGTTTTGGGTAAGCAACCAATCAGATCAACAAATTAGTGATTTTTTTTGTTTTATATTAAATTATGTAGTTATTTGAATTTATATTAACAATTAACCAAAGTCCTACGGGTGTATCGCACACATTTATGAGGATCATTACTTATTGTTTATTATATTTTAGATAAGAGAAGAGCTTCTGCCTTAATTGCGATTGACCTAATTATGCACTAATTGTTACAATTTAACTTTATTCCAGTTGTATACAGGATGTTTCATATTTTAAGGCACAAAGCGTTATTACGTAATCTACGTTAGAAAATAGCCCTAGGTCGCTATAAAAATTGCAATTCAAAGAGGTTTTAATTCAAAACAGTAAATTTTCAGTCATTTCTAACTTGGCACAGAAACCCTCGGAACGAGGAATATTCACGATTGCTTTGAACGATTGAACTCTTGCCAACCATCAGGGGTTCCAGAGTCACCTCCGGCAAAAATGCCAAAATAATTTAGTGTGCAGAGACCATGCACAAAACTGCATTCGTTTGCGATATTTAATTGTTTTTCAGCTTATTTGTTGATATACGGGGTGTTTTACTGAAGGAAACGCCTTTTAGGCAGGTTTAGCGTCTAAGCATTAGTTTTGATCCACTTTTTCTATATAGCGTGTCACTGAACTATCTAGCCCAAACTTCGGAAGGGGGTTCTACACGTGAAATGATACCAAAAATTCCAAGTGCCGTTGGAAAGCCATTTAAGTTTCATGTTTTGCACAACCATTGCGAGTTTACCTTATTTGAACCTTGCTGACTTTTTAGAAGCCCGAAAGTCGAACTTTTTTATTTCTTTCTTTTTATTAAACTTTGAACTCTCCATTGCTTCAAAATGTTCTCCATCTTAAATAAAAAGCATCTACAACCAGATACATGTCGGCGCCACCATAAATTTAGCGAATACCCCTAAGTAGACAGACTCTATGTATTGGTACGACCCTATGTAATCGATCGGGGTTCTGGTTTTCCTCGCTCTTCTGTCGAAACTAAAGCATTCATTTTCCTTATGATATGACTTCCAGGAACCCCAGGAATAAGGGACACACTTGTTTTTAACACGCAAGGGGGGCAAAATGGGGCCAGAGGACGAAATGAAGATTGGGTGAGGTAGGGCAGTAATTATCGAGAGTTGGGTTGGAGAGGTCTGGTCCCGGATTGTCATGTCTCTCATCCTTCGATTCGATTATCATACGGTTTACCTTTTGTGAAAGAGATTATCGCCATAAGACATTTATCAGAATATAGGGTAGCCGATAGTTATTCGTTTACATATAAATTAGTGTAATCTCAGTGACGTTTGTTATTAATAAAAAGGCGGTATTGAGTGACTATTCCTAGTGTTTAACTTGAGACTCATGGCTTCTGGAAGCAATTCTGTTTCTCCTTTTCTAACATACATTACTGCCGTGGTAACGTTTCTTGAGTTTGTCGTACTTTTGAATGGGTAAGGGAAGTATTAGGTACAGAAAATCGTTTGCACAGAGAAAAAATGTATTTGCAAAAATTGAAAAATATTAAAAAAACGCCATAAGTTATAAATATTGTTTGAAATTCTCTCCTTCATCTGCAACACATCTGCGACGAATGAGCCGATCTCTCCTTTTGTGTTGCTTATTTGGACACAACCAGCACGTATTCTCTTTCAAGTTTTTCAATTGTGTCCAAATTGCCTTTGTACATAAGCGTTTTTAACATACCCCAAATTTTCTATCCACAAATAAGTTTTTCCATCGTTTACACAGAACTTTTTAACCGAGTTTGTATTGCATTTTTTACCAAATTTATGATTGTTATTCTCGAAAAGTAACGAAAAATTTTGAGTCACAATACACAATCGGATGCAGTTTTAATAGACTTTTAATTTGAGGGGTCACCTGACCCTGGTTCCAATAAAAAGTAAAAATTTGAGCCGCGCGGTATAACAAGAATGTTAATCGCTTTAGACTGCAAACGGTTCGTGTATTATTATAGGGATAATCTAAGTGACTCGTACAACACGGAACATATCCACCGTCTGATAAGTGACTTTACTGAGTGATGCGAAATTCTTGAACAATTAATTTTAAAAAAATATATAATAATAAAATTTTAATGAAATTATTTACAAAGTCGGAGTCCGGTTAAAATATCGCTTATTGCAGCAATTTTCCTCACGTGAATAATGGACTGAAGAACGAAAGTTCAGTTTATGTGTCGGTCAGTCTCTGAAAAGTCCAGATTGTCGTTCAGGTATCAGCAGGTACGAAGTCGTATTTGAGCCTGCGAGCATTCCAGTCTTTATGAACATAAACCGGAAGATAATTGCGCCTCAAGGCTGCACCGTATTTACTATGAGTTTCTTTGAAACAATGAGCTGACTCGAATTTTCTTTCGATCTCAAATTTTCCAGATTCCCTCCTGTCATCCCTTGGAGTAAAATTTGTTGATTCATTGCAATTCAAATTGTGGTAAAAAAACGAACGCCCCGAGCGGATAATTTGAACTTAAATTTGTTAGCAATTAGAACCTCATTTTATGCCAAAAAAAACGTCGACGCTGGCTATAAATCTTCGGACTCATCCAAATAAGCTTCCATCCAATAAATCACTACCCGGTCCTGACTTTGAACTCAATTGCATATCAAAATCCGTGCTTTGGAATATTTAAAAATAGGTAATTACCAAAAACATGTTAGTTAAACAAAGATTTGACTTTCATAACATTGCACTCATTATTGCGACTTTTTGACTCATTATCCTCAAAAAACATCAGCTTCGTTACATAAACTTATCACTTCAAAATAGTCCTCGTAATGTGCGTTTTATTACCTTATTATTAGGAAACAAAAATATTTTTTTTAGTGTTACGGTTCGCCAATTAAACTTAGACTTTTTTCGAAAATACAATCATCTCGTTTTTGATCTTCGATCGAGACTTTATAGAAGTTCCGAATTTAAAGCTTTCGGACCTCGATGCCGTACGAGTCTCCGCTCTTGCATGAAGCTGTGTAAGACATTGGGCACATGACGATGATGATCATTTTACTCGATATTTATTCTCATATTTTTAAAGAAAAACCCACTTATAAATAACTCAACAGCCATTATGCAATTTAATTTTAGTGTGGCAGCTTATTCGATGAAGTGCAATCGATATTATAATATAGTAGTGTCATCCACTTGATTAGTTCCTTTTGTTACTGGAAGAATACTGGATAATGCACGATGGTGTGAAAACGTGTTGGTATTTCAGTATGCTTTCGGAATTCGGCTGTTAATGGGTTATTGAGGGGCTTTCCAGGAGTGTGTTCTAACTATACTTTAAAAGTCGTTCGAATTTTTTTGTTCTTTCTCACGTGAGGTGGATATGAAGCACAATGAATTTTAGGCATAAGTGAAATATCGATCCTGGAATATTATCGAGTGCGTTAAATATGGAAAGTTCGCAGAGAGGTCATTAGCCTATGGACTGTTGCGGTTGAATGGAAGATGCTAAAGAAGTTAGTGCTAGTTTATGTCGATTCGTTGTAGAACTGATGATTTTTTTTTTAACTCTTTCGAACCATTCAAATGCACGATTGGTCTGGATATAAGTGGGTCACCTAAAAATCACATAACGTACCCCCTTGCACATTAATCGCACGAAATTCCGGCCTAAAGCGATGTGCTCGTTGCGCCATCTTCCGCCTGGATCGCGGTGTCCCGTGTACTTTCCGGAAGCGACGCTCATTCCGCCGCGAATCGACGTCGGCGACGCCGACCGCATTGTGCCGCCGCCGCGACCGCCCCCTCCCGTTCAGGACGTTTTCGTTTATGACAAGATGCTTAGAGTAAGTCCTTTCAAAATTATGTATCTGGTAGGAGGATTAAGGCAGATTTTTCGATTATGACGGTAATCCCTGTAACATGGTACTCATTTTCGGATGGTTTTTTTTGAAAAATGCAGTGGTGAAGCGGGATTTGCGTTAAATTCACAGTTTCTTTTTGGAATACCTCGATATTTAGGCCTAAACAGTTTCACCGAAAAAAAAACAGCTATAGTTTGTAGTTTGATTTTTTGAGTGTGTTAAGTAATACGTACGAGTCTAAGGTGCGTGGAAGGGATGTAATATTCAAATAACAAACAGAGAGATATAATATGCATGTTCTACAGACCAAACTAACAGGTTAAAATTAACAGTGGGAGTGTATACGGGTTGAATGAAGATGGTGGTATGAACGTACGACTTTCGGTTGGTTATTTGTTATTCCCACAACAACTCTAGCACGAGCAGAGGCGTGATATACAGGGTGACTAGGTTTCTTGCAGCAAGGGTTATCCATGTATTGTACACATAAAAAAAGGATTGTTTGCAATGTAAACTATATTCGAGAAATGCTTTGTTTAGAAAATACATGGTGTTGAAATTTAATATTTTTTTCAATTTATATTTTGGAGCTTCCAAAGTTTTTGAAATATTTAGCTAAAATTTTAAGCATAAGTTATTCTTTAGAGTCCACATGATCGAATAAGAATAGATGATCGTGAAAATCTACGGGGTGATATTTATTGAGGCTGCGATCCGTTTTATCATCCTACACTTTTTTCTCGAGAATGACGTAATGTTTAAGTTTGAAAATTTAAATTATCTATTCAATTTAGAAACTTTTATGTGTTTTGACAATTTTAGAGCCTGTCACTGTTTTTCAGTTCTGCATTTATAAAATGGTAAAATAATGCATGTTTTTTTTTTATATTATTTTTATGTATACAGGGTGGGGCACCAAGAGCGCCTCGGGGTATTACGTCCTTATTAATAATTTAATCGAAAATTGTTTTTGGAGGTGTATGTAGGACCTCACGAAGTACATTTTAAAAATATTTTCATTTATACAGGGTGTATATAAAAAAAGATACATCTCAAACGTATGTTTTTTTTAATGGAACACCCTATATTTTATTACGTATTTGGAATTATAAGAAGAAAATAGTAGAAGTTTGTATCACAACCATTGGGTCTAAAACAATCGCTTCTCGAGAAATTTTAGAAAATATAAAAATGAAAGAGTTACGAAAACATTTTTTTGCTAGGTGAAATGAGTTATTTGGCTATTATTTTTTTACTAAACTGATATACAGGGTAAGCAAAAAGAGTGGTAAAATTTTACTCCCTTATAATTTAGCATAACTTTCTTATTTCAAATGGAATATATACATTTTTATGTATTACTTAGAATCACTAATTAATTCCCTTTCAATTGATACTATAGTGTTCTATACCTATCAACAACAAAGGAGGACATGAATATTCGAATTCAAAATGCATTCAAAGAAATAACACCAGACATGTTATCAAAAGTGAAATTTTCTTTTCAAAAACGTATTCAATTATATATTGAAAATGATGGCCATCATTTCGAAAATTTACTGTAAATTTTAAACTTTTTTGGGAATCTGTTAAACTGTAATAAATACTTTTAAAATTCGTCCTCTATAATTAGCTTTCCTTAATAACCATAGCAACCAATCCAAGGCATAACATGACAATAGTTTGTATTATTTAATGTTATTATTGAAAATTAAATAAAATTTCATATTATGGGAAAACGGTAAGATAGGACGCTCTTGGTGCCCCACCCTGTAGAATACGCGGTTAAAATCCTGCTACAGAGTGGTACCTAAGAGTATTCCAATATGTAAGGAACTGATTCTCTGGATGGTTCTAAGACGAAAACGTTATACAGGGTCTCACAAAAAATTAGGTCAATCCATCAATTACAGATTCTCTAACGAAAAATAATAGAACTTCTATTATCCCATTTTTCATTTTGGAGTCTCGTGCTCGCTATACAGGGTGTCAAAGTTTTAACTTAAAAACTTTTTTATTGAGTAAGTCAAGTACTTCGCGAAGAATTAAATCCATATTTGGTAAACATATTTAGCTTAAGAAGCCTCATATTGTAAAAAAAGGAAATCTAATATTAATTAACGGTTAAAAAAAATAAGAGGTTAAGGTACATTTTGTATTCCCCTCCCCCCGAACTTGTTTGGTTTTACGTTAATAGTTTCCAATCGAGATTTACTTAAAACACTATTTATATTTACAAAATTTTGATAGAGTTTTTTATTTGACAGAAATATTGAAATTAATTATGTTTCAGATGTGCATTAATCAATTTTTACTTTTAATTCAATTACTGTTTATGTTTTGACCCTGTATGTTAAACAGCCATTGTTGTTAAATTTTTAAAGGATTAGACCGTGGTCGAACCAATTTTTATGATAAAATTATTTCATTTAAATGCAAATTTAGTTTTAGTCATATCATTTATAATCAAGTATTTTTCGTAAGTTTTCTTACAAGCAGCCAAGCATTAAATGCAATTTTTCTATCAAATGAAGAACTCGATCAAAATTTTGTAAGAGACAAAAAACTGTGAAAAATGAATGGTATTTTAAATAAATCTTGATTAGAAGCCACTGGCGTAGAACCAAACAAGTTCGAGGGGCAAAATGTATCTTAACCCTTCATTTTTGTTAACTGTTAATTAATGTTAGGTTTTCTTTTTTTTTAATATGAGGCTTCTTAAGATAGATATGTTTACCAAAAATAGAATTAATTCTTCGAGAAATACTTATTAAATAAAAACCTTTTAAAAGTTCCAACTTTGACACCCTGTATAGCTACCACGGGGCACCAAAACGAAAAATATGATAATAAAAGTGCCATTATTTTTTTTCAGATAATCTGTGGTTAACGGCTTGACTTATTTTTTTTGTAACACCCTGTATATAAACATATCTTAAAAAGTGTCGTTTCCGAGATATAGGGTGTTAAATATTGACGAAAATAAAATATTTTTCTTCGTATTTTTAAAATGGCGCAAGATGTTTTATTGAAACTTGGTATACTTACACAATAGCCCAAACAGCACATTTTACTTTTATATAAAGAATATATAACCTTTAACGTGCATAGGGGTTACCGTGTTGATTATTATAGGAAAATAGGAGGTGCGACAGTGGTATTTTCCAAATTGGATACGTTTCTTCAATAACCAATTCGAAATGTAATGTAAATTCCCCTTGCGTTTTTTGGATACGTTAATCCGTTTTTGACAGAAAAAAATACCCCATTGAAAATCTATGTTAAGAATAATAGCAATTTTGTTAAGGAGATGAAGTTAACCATACAAAACAAACGAAGTATTATTTACGTATTTTATTGTTATTTTTACAATTTCGTGTTGCTGTTAATCGTAGTCCGCAATTTTAACAATTTTTTCATTTAACATTCTGTATCTCGGAAACGTCTCATCTTAGGGCATACATACGTTTGTACAGGACGATTCAAAATTTAGTGTAAATATTTTAAGAGAGTATTTTCGAGATCAAAATAAGACTGTTTTTCCTATAAGCCTGCACTCCAAAATGCGCCCCTCGGAGCTGGAGTCGTCGGGAGTTGGGCGAAAAAAATCGATTATGTCAAATTATCACCACAGATACCGATTAAATTTAATGAAAATTAGCAAGCCCTTGTTTTTTTATCCGCTTTTTTCCTTTTTTGGTTCAAAAATTTTTATAAGTCTAATTTCGGAAAAAACAAGCGAAAATATCAGAAGTCGTAGCCCATCAAGTTTTTTAATTTGTCACCTTGATAGTATACAGAGTGAGTCGGGAGGATCGTGCCAAACTTCAGGAGCGTGTTGTACATGAAAAATAAATGTAAAAAAACTCAAATGTTGTTAGCCCATTTTCGTTTGTTTACAAGTTATAGCGTAAATAAAATTTAAAAAATTAATAAATTTCATAAGAAATTCCATAAATTAACGTTTGGATATCATAGTAAATGTTCAAAAATATTGCCATTAACTTCTAAACATTTTCGTCTTCGTTTATGAAGAGCATTCGTTGCGCTCCCGATGGTTTCATGTCTTTCTTCAATGGCAGCTGCAGCATTTCTAACGCGTTGAATTAGTGCATCTTGAGTGTCCACTTTTACTCTGTACACTTCAGTTTTAAACCAACCCCACAAACAATAGTCTAGCGGTGTGAGGTCTGGAGACCTTGGAGGCCAACTAATAGGACCACCATGATCAATCCAATGAAATTTATAATTTTTTAAAATTTTATGTTTTAATTTTATTTACGCTATAACTTGTAAACAAACGAAAATCGGATAACAACATTTGAGTTTTTTTACATTTATTTTTCACGTACAACACGCTCCTGAAGTTTGGCACGATCCTCCCGACTCACCCTGTATACTGTCCTATTGTTCAAAAATGACTTTCCTTGCAAACGGTTAGCTGTATCGAAAAAAGGCAACAAGCGAAAAATAATAAATTGATCGACTGAAAAAAATATGAGTTTAGATACTTTCATGAAATTTGGTCAGTAACTGTGGTCACAACTTGACATAGTTGATTTTTCGCCCAGGCTTCGTTCCCTGCAGCTCCGAAAGAAAGCAATTCGAGGATCTCATTTCGACCTCAAAAATTCTCACTTAAAACATTTGCGCTCAATTTTGAATCACCCTGTGTGACATTTTCGCCGTGGGACGATCCGGAAAAAGCAACTCCTCAAATGTCGGAACACCCTTGGGTACCACTCTGTATATGTCAATAGTCTTAAAACGCAATAAACCTTCAACTTTACCGCCCACATCATATGTGCATGTATATGTCGCAGAGTGCGGATAAACAACAATAAGATACCCAAACAAGACTGATCTCAATTCCATTATATTTTCCGTATAGACGTGATGCATTGCTCGTGGTTCTTTAGAGAACTTTGCCCGTCTGGGTTACTGGTGATTCCTCACCCACACTACAACGCGTGCACACTCATTAACGTTATTTATTACGTTTATCTGCCTTCTTACCACAAAAATAGCGAGAGTTCTTGACTTCCACACTGGAAAAATTCTGTTTGATTAATACTCGTCTTGATGCAACGTGACAAGTCTTGATCGAAAAGTTTTATTTAATCGAAAACCGTATTATGATAATCACCCCTGGGGAACAAAAGTTATAACAGTGGCAACCACCAGGTGCCTGGCATACAGGGCTTTGCGTGTTCCGGCCCAAGGATTTTGGAATACTCAAAGGAAGGCTGTAATTTATCTAAGTTTCTTTTACATTTGGCCACGGTTAAATGAAGCGATTTGGATAGTAAAAAACAGATATAAATTATCCGCTAATTTGGTGTTTTAAATCAGCTATCTGAAATCTAAATTTGGTAATTATTGTGAGTTAACTGTCTCAATATTTCATCGCATACGCGTAGATTGGCCCATGAATTTAGCAAAAACAACTATTGCTTAATTTATTTTTCCAGAGGTATTTAACCCGAAAATTATCGGTCTAGATTTGATCTAGTGAAGGTTATAGCGAGAACTCTAATAACTGCTAATAAAGGTTGCTAATGCGATTATTTTTCGGATTCGGTCTGAACACCTATAAGAGCCCATCGATCCCTTTCGGGGTTATTTCGGGCTGCCAAACAGCCCCAAAATTCAAAATTCCAATCGCTGTTATTCACAATACCTCACAAAAATCTTAATTTAGCGCATTTTCATGACTTTTACAAACCCGTTCTTCTTCTAACAAACAATAACATTATTACTTATCTATTAGCAATTACAGAGAAAAAAGTGACTCTAATCATTTTGCTAAAGGTCAATTCGAGTTGCATTTACTTGCCAATTTGGGCGAATCATTGAGTTACATAAAACCCTAAATGACCGCGCTACCAAGGCCAAAACTAGAAATCGGAGAAAAATATATACAGGGTTGCTCATTAGTGCGTCAAAGTGCGATATCTCCGTAAATATAAGTTTTGGAGGGAAATTTGTCTTAATAAAGTTTTTGGGGAATAAAGGGCACGTATTTTTAAATTATTTTCAAATGTACAGGGTCTGTCATAAAAGTGTGGTAGTACCAAATTATGTTTTTTTAAATGGAACCAGTTTGAGAATTCACTGTAGATAAAAATAATGTTGTGAAAATAAATAATAATAATTTGTTATAAATAATATAAAAATAATAATACGGTCATCGAAACTCACTTTTCAAATACAAATTTAGATGTAAAAAAGGGGCAATTTTCAGCAGCTCAGAAACGGTTGGGTTTAGGGATAGGGTAATGTTAACAAAAGTTGTGGGTTTTTGGATTCTGAACGCGATGCCGTCGAGAAAAGTAGGGCATTCTATTTGAAATAAGCAAGTTATTGAGGATTGAAGTCATACAACTTCGGAGGCCTATTTCCAGGGTTATGGAAAACTCTTTTTAAACTAAAACATGTCAAAACGTGGCTTATTATGTCGCCTTGGAGCCTCATGAGGTCGATTCCAAAATTCGCAACGGTTAGGAAACAGCAGTGATTTCCGTGAGACCTTGCAGCTATCAACATTTTCGAATTTTCACAAATAACTCGAAAATGGTAAATTTTTTATATAAGACCTATTTCACAAACTAGTCTTAAAATTTGACGATAAATCCGAAAATGGCAAAAAAATTGGGGGGTTCCGTTTAAAAAAACATAATTTGGTACTACCACACTTTTATGACAGACCCTGTACATTTGAAAATAATTTAAAAATACGTGCCCTTTATTCCCCAAAACCTTTGCTAAGACAAATTTCCTTCCAAAACTTATATTTACTGAGATATCGCACTTTGACGTACTAATGAGCAACCCTGTATAAAGATTGAACACAAGAAGATTGATTAAAAAAATACGGTTTGCTTAACTACCAAGGGTGTAAATAATTAAATGGGTAATTAATATCCTAAATCAATTACACACTGACTTCACCTATTTACGTGAATCTATTTGTAATAAACCACATTTGTTCCCGTTTAACTATTTACAATATTATGAAATTAGGAATTTATTCTGGCTTACGCATTATTTCTCTTGATTAATTATCATTTAACAAATTCAAATTCAATGGAACTCGTTTTTGATCGTGTTCAGACAAAGTTCATGGTGTGATTTCTTGTAACAGTTCTCAATTCCTGCGAAATGATAAAATTAATGAAGAAAAATTCCCAAAATTTTTTGTATTGTTTTCAACACAAACTTCTAGTAAACAATCGGTTTCCAAGCGTATTTGTCTCAAGATTTTAAACGATTAACTCAAAGTCCACATTATTTCTCAGAATTGTATTGCTACTAGCACGAACGTTTGTCATCGTTATCAGTTCATAAGCGGCTTTAATCAAAACTAACGACCTATACTAGCTTATTGTATTAACCTTAAAAAATGTTCCACGATCTCATACCTATAACAAACAACCAAAGGAAAACTCCCTTTACAATGAAACATCTACTAAAACCAACCTTTGGACGTAATTTGCTAACAACCAACACCCTACGCCTCTGTCTATTTCAAGAAATGAAGGCTTCCAAGAATCAAGGCAAACAAGGTCCAAAGTTGAGATTCTCGGAATCACGAACTTCTTATTCATCCTATCCATTGCAACAATCACTATTATCTCGCGACATTATTTATTAATTAAAGCCTATTGGTCAAAGTTCAATTTACCAATTTTTCTAGCCGTCAATAAAAAAGGGCGAGCAAGCTAAAATGGAGAGGAAGAGGCCGCCTATCTATAGGCCAAAGTCCAGGACAGATGTAAGTATTTCTGCAGTTAACTCCATTACGTGCATAAATCCCTTACGTAAGGTACTCAGCCGGTGAGGTCAAGGTAATAGATTAGTTTATGGCAGAATAATTAAATTTTAACATTCATGATAGTTCTTGTAGGGTAAATATTCATTGTTTTTCTATCAGATGGTAATTACAATAGCGAATTTAGGCAAAAAGTTTTGAGAACAAAAATTTCGAGAGTTTAAGTCGCCAAAATGTCAAGATTAGAATTAAATAGAATAGATTTTATTTTAATAAAAAATTGTTTAAGATAGGAATTTTTAACGTTTAACCAGAAATAGATAGACACGCAAAACCAAATAAATATATATATATATGTACATGCTACATAAATGGAAAATTTTTAATTTAAAAATTTAACTTCGCCAGATCGTCAAAAAAAATCGGTTTGTCTTTTTATTTTCTGTTCCTTGAAAAAAGGTTTTTTTTTTAACAGAAAGTTTTTGGTTAGTGATTAAAAAATCGGTCCTTCTGTAATTTTTGGTTCTTTAATTCGAAATTTTCGGTCACACAGCTTTTAAATTCAAATTTGAAAAATTTAACTCCGTCAGGTTGTATATATTAACAGTGGATAAAGATAGA
This sequence comes from Euwallacea fornicatus, assembly GCF_040115645.1. NCBI lineage: Eukaryota > Metazoa > Arthropoda > Insecta > Coleoptera > Curculionidae > Euwallacea > Euwallacea fornicatus. Next base: position 2,116,785 of record NC_089576.1, read on the forward strand.
AGCTGTCTTAAAAGGTTAAACTTAGATTTCGCCAAATTGTCAAGAAACATCGCTGTCCATTTCATCTTTTAACGATTTTGAAGATAACATTTTTGGTCTTATTTCATTCTTTTAGTCCAGTACGGTCAGTGGAAGCCGAGCGGAAAGCGGTCGTCTGCGTGGTGACGGCGGCGGCGGCAGCAGCGACGAAGACCTCACACGTCATCAACAAGACTTGAGACAGAGACTTCAAGACGAAGCTGCCCTTTACCGAAGGCGCCTTGAGACTTACAGGCAGGCCCAGCAGAACCAGGCCGCCCTGGTCAGTCGTTTACAGGCCAAGGTTGGTACCCTTTGCTTACTCAATTCGGGTTATTATATTCAACTTGAAGATTTATCTCCAAGTTGAATCTCTCGACTAAAAATAGCCAGGAACGTGCTTGACTCCCTAAAAATCAACGAATCCGCTTGGTAACCAGGGCACAGAAACAGGCCGTGAAATGATGCAATTTGTGTGTGGATTTAAAAGAACAGCATTGACAAATATTTCCGGATAGGCACGTGAATGCCGCTTTTATCAAATGCTAATGACAAAGATAAATATTTGAATATTTTGACTAATTCCAAATACTCGAATCGACTTTGTTGTACTTGCTATTCGAAGTTACATAACGTTTTTTGTCCTTTAAAGGTATTGCAATATAAACAAAGATGCGCAGATTTAGAGGCGCAAATGTCGGAATACTCCGAACAACCAACCTCACTTAAATCCTGCCCCTCCTTGGCTCCAACCCTAGCCACCCCATCAAGTACTGCCCTGGAACAGGCCCAACAACACTTGAGAGAGGTTCGAGAGGAACGAATAACTGACTTGGACACTGCCCTCCAAAGACTGCTAGAAGAACGCAAAAAGTACGTTTTTTTACCAAAATATGTACAACGTCAGTGTAGTTTATTATATGTCTTCAAAGGTCTGAGAAACTGATGCAATTCAATAAAGTATTAAGAGATCAGTTAGAAGAGTCTCATAATACAAACGAAGCGCTCACTGCCGATCTACAGAAGCTGACCAACGATTTCGAGTCTTTGAGGGAGGAAATGATGCTGAAGGAGGATGACTGGAAGGATGAGGAACAGGCTTTTAACGACTATTATAGGTAATTAAATATCCCATCTGATGTTGAATACGTGATAAATTGTAATATTTTTAGTACTGAGCATAACAGATTACTCAACCTATGGAGAGACGTAGTGTCCGTGAAGCGACACTTCATGGATGTACAATCAAATGCCGAAAGGGACATGAATAAGTTGAAAGCCGACATCTCGGAAATGGGGAGAGAGATGCTTATGGCATGCTCAAGAATGGATACAAATGTGTTCACTGAAACCCTTATTGGTGTAAGTAAAAAGATCGATGGAAATTGGGATTATATTCCAAATCCCAGAAAGGGGTTCATTTGTTGAGTTTGTAGGCGTTCAGAACCGAATTAAGAGTAAGAGATAGTTTCAAATGAATAAACAAATGTTAACAACTGTGTGAATGAAAGATGAACTCCCTTTGCCAAAATAGCAAAAGTTTCCTAAACATACGATGAAAATTTTTCATAAACATATGACTGAAATTATTTCATTTTTTTTTAATACAGGATGTTAAAAAACTTCTTGGTGAACACTAATACGTAACATGATTGTATTTTCAGGCCAAAGCTAAATTAACTTCTAAAGAAACCCCAGACTATGAGAAGATTGAGGCGGAAATGGACATCTTGAAGGCGGAAAAACTTAAATACGAGACTGATATACAATTAAAAGACGACCGCATTCAGCAGCTGTTGAACGAAATTCAAATGCTTGTAAGCTCTTAGTTCATATTTCAGTTGATACTCACCAGTTTGACTGCGAATTTCAGGAAGAAAGATGCGTCGAATCCGATCAAAACCTGTCACAGTTTACCAAAATGCAAGATGAAGTTGATATTCTAGAAGGGGCTCTTAGAGATATTGCCCAGGCTTTGATCCAGGATGCTGAAACCAAAGATGCAGAGATTCTACAGGCCACTCATTTGCATCTGAGTGCTTCGACACCCATACCCCAGAAGTAAGTAGGAGTTTTTATATCAAAGGTTCGATGTTCTAGAAATAAGGGTGACTGAGAGTGGACCTAATATTTAGATCGCCAAGGAGGTCTGGTAGAACAATGGCTGCCCCAGCAGCTTTTGCTGAGAGTACTATTTCTGCTGTGCAAGCAGCCCTTCATAAGTATCAATCGTTCATTCATGAACTACAGGTAAACTGTAGGAACTGTAGTTCTTCGGTCTGTTCATGCACATTGCACGTTTAGAAATACACGCATTAAGTTCGCTATTGTGGTGCTTTGAAATGCCCATTAAAATAATAGTTCAATAAAGCAATTAATAAAATTAGATCTGTATAAGGGATATTTATTTAATGGGAGTAGGAAGAAAAATGGAGAGGGTGGAGCTACGTTTTTGTTGTCGTTTGAGAGTAATTAGACTGATTTATTATTACACGTGCTTTACAATTTTTCCACTATCCATTAACAGGATTTTCTCGTATATTTACCAGGTCAAACTCCAGTCAAATAAGGAGCAACTATTGTTAGTTCGGAAACAGTATGAAAATTCTGAGAGCAACGTAGTCGCCCTGGAAAAACGAGCCCAGGAATTGGTGTCCCAATTGGACGTCTCCAGAGCACAGTGCTCGCAACTTGTCCAAGAACGGGACAACTTGTTGAAAACCATGGATTCATTGAAGTCGGACAAGAATCAACTGGACCGCAACCGCATCGATCTAGGGTCCATGTTGGATTCTGTGAATCAAGGCAAGTAACTGAACACTGTCAGTCAATTTCGTGATTCTCATATTGCATTCGTAATTTACAGATTACGACAAGCTGATTAAAGCCAACACGAAACTACAAAAAGACTTAGATGCAGCTTATCAAGAGAAAATATTCCTGCAAGGAGAAGTTGATAGGCTCAATCAAGACGCTGATTTGAGGGAGATCAGTTTGAGGGGCGAAGAAGACCGATGCAGCCGCATAAGAGAGGAATTGCTAACAGTTCGTGAAGCGCTTCACAATATGTCTCTGTCGCACGACATGCTGGAGCAACAAAAATCAGAGGCAGACAATGTAATTTCAAGCCTGGAAAAGATCAAAGTAGACTACGAAGTACAACTGGAAAAACTGTTTGGGGAGAGCTCGAATGTGCAGGATTCGCTGCTGAAAAAAGAAACTATAGCCACCAACCTCGAACTAGACAAGAAGAAGCTACAAGATGATTTGAAGAGAGTAAGAAATAAGCGATATTACATTCGAGTATTGTTTTATTAATCAATTGTGTAGGTCGAAGAAGAGAAACAGGCCATCCAAATACAATGCAATGACCATCAAAATGATATTCAATCGCTGCGTAAAGAACTTCTGCAAGCGGAGCAGCAAAAATTAGACTTTGAATCTGAAAAAATGTCTTTATCTGAGAAGTGTAAATTTTTAGATATAGAAAAGGAAAAAGTATTGAAACATAAAATTTTGTTACTTGTTTATTGAGTGGTTTTTTTATAGATTGAGATGGAGTTAAACCAAGCAATCCGAGAAAGAAACGATCTAAGCAATCAACTGACAGTAATGGGAAGAAAAAGAGACGCATTGAATGAGGAGGTAATGCGCTGCAGGCAGAAATTAGAACAAGCAGGAGAAACCAACTCGAGGATAAATCGTAATTTAGAGGAGCTTGTTAAGGAGTGCGAAGAGAAGCAATGCACCATTGATGGCTTAGACAAAGACGTCCAAAGACTGCAGGAACTATTAGCAGCAGTTCGATCAGAAAAAGAAGCCCTCGAGGCTGTACTTTTCGACACTCAAACCAATCTGGAAGCCTCAGAAGAAAAGAAAATGCAGCTGGAAAAGGAGGCGCAAGATTTGCTCGTCAAGCAGGAACAGCTGAAATCTCACGTGTCAAAGTTAACAAAAGACTTGGAACGCTCAGAAAAACGATGCTCAGACGTTAAAACCAGCATGGCCCATCAGGCGGGCAATAAAGAGGTCGAGTTCAAGCAAACAGTAGAAAAACTGCACTTGCAGAACGAGGAAAACGTAAAAAAGCTGACTGAGGAACGGGACAAAATTCGCGTTTCACTGGAAAAACGAATGCAGAATTCGATGCAACAATTGGGAAACGAGAAGAACGTGGAAATTCAACAGTTAACTGACAGAGTAGAGACGTTGCAGATCCATATCGACAATCTTTGTCAGCAACACGAAGAATTAATGCTGAGGGCGGAGAATGACAAGCAGCAAGCGCTGTTGATTGGTAAGTTGGAAGAAATTCGAACTTGTGCTTTAGACGAATTTTCTTTCAAATTGAAAAGTTAGAAAATTTTCCGCATCTGGAGATCGAAAATATACTGGCGAGCATAAAATTCGGATCACTTTAGTATTTTCGAAATTTTTGCCTTCCTAACTTCCAAAAAAATAAAAAAGGATAGCCTTTATCGATTCTGAGGTTCTTTAACCTTGTTAAGGGTAAATGGTAAAAAAAACACGATCCTGTACCCAAATAACCGATGTATTATACAGGTGTCCATTACCCAAGCACTGTAACATTTTGATATTGAAGGTATTTTATCAATCTTTTTTTTTTCATGGTAGAACCATGCAGAACCGTAGACATTTTCCCAATGATCCGAAATTTCATGAAGCAATGCCGGTATGCCAGTGAAAAATATCACTTCTCTTTCAATGTATTTATATTTGAACATTTCGAAGTGACCCGAATTTTATGCTCGCCAGTGTATATTAAGTTTGTCTTATTCGAATGTAATATAGTGAGAAGTTCGTTTTGGAACTCATAAGAAAAAGTCAATAGTCTTTAATTTAATTAATTCAAATAAAGGTGAGTATTTCTTGACATTATGGCGAATGAAAAGTTAAGTAGATTGTTTTGCGAATAATTAAATAGGCCAGCGCCAGTTTTTGACTCCAAAATGAAGTAGAATTCAATGTTTTTTTAAAAAATGTCAATTTGCTTGCAATATTAGAGAAAACAGACTTATTTAGTGGATTTGTAGTTCTAAAATTGTCATTCGAACGAAGCTCTTTGAGCACAAGATTTTTTCGAAAAATTTTCTTCCAGAGTTGAAATTGGTTTTAACTTACTTTATTTTATTTTCAATAAAAATATCCCTAATCCAAGAAGTGCTACCCTATAACTCGACAAATACATCCGACAGAGAATATGTTAATTAAATTTCGCAAATCGCTCGACGAGGATCCCACTTTCACGTTTGTTCTGATATTTAAATAATTTATACTTGTCCTGATACCACTGAACAGCTAAAAGTTCTGAATGAGGTAATCACCCAAAATAAAACCTGTTGCATGATAGTGCGTAGTTTCGAGTTAGGATAATAACCGTAATAGTTTCTTGCCAATTTGGTTTAGCAATTTAAAAACCGGATCATTTAAAAAGAGAATGATGGTGGTAGGCGCGTTTCAGGCCCCATTAGAACCAAAGGTAGTAATTTCTTCGACGGCGCAGCCTTCTTCATCTCGATCGCAACAATAAAAGAAATTTCAGAAAGCAAGTTTGTCCAGTGATTTCATTTATTAAAATAGAATAAAGCCTGTGATATCATCGTTTGATATTAGGCAAATGACTTGCTTCTAAATTTATTCGGACGAAATAAAACATTTTTAATGATCCCGCGTCGGTTTTCATACTTATTTGTATTGTTTCGACTGCGTGGAAACTGTCCCTCAGAACTGCGCGGAAGAAAATTGGTTTATTGCCCCACGACCACCATCATCTGTGATTTGTGGTGATCTAAGCGCGCGCTAATACCGTTACTTTCAAATCGTCTTGAACAGACATGTTTTTTTGTTTTTTCACGGATTTCTGAATGGTGATCCCAGACTGATTGTTATTGTTCAAGCTGCCCGTTTATTTACTCGTTAAGAATTATGATTTCGATCAGTGAATTCGATTTTGTGTGTTGCACAATGTATTATCACTCATCATTCATGCAGTAGTTCAAGTGCTTTTGTGCTTTGTGTCCCGGAGTCGATTCATCAAGAATCGTTTTGATTTAGGTCAGTACTCAGACACTTTAAATTATCATAACAAAGTATTCATAAAAAAAACACACACACACACGCATGACTTTGAAATGTTAACAGTAACTGCTAAGAAAACGAAAGAAGACCTCCAGAAAGGATTTCTGAAAGGTTATTGCGGTATAGTTTCGCTACCAATCCGGTCATGGTTGATTACCGATGGTGTTTTTTTTGCAAAATAAACATTACATTGTGCACACTTATACTTCTTACTTATAATTTTTTTCTTTTTGCATAAGTCCTTCTTCGGTTAACATATTCTCTAAGGCGAATTGACTCGTAACACTTTTGGTAAAAAACAAAATGACCTCAACATATTTCTAAATTTTTGTTTTAAGATTTTTCACTTCGTATTTTGATACCTATTTATACATAATTTAGTGATTTTGTCTTTTATTGATGAGGTGATCGGCCGTATAACTTCTGAATCTTCCTAACTGTCAAACTACGTTTTTGAAAAAATAGCGCACCTCCTGCTGGATGGCCGTCAGTCGATTGGCCTTGCTTTACCATGACGCAGTACGGAACGTTCGAAATGGTCATGCAACAAGGTTTGCACAATTATGGGCGTTTTAGGGCGATGAAACTTATTGAAATCCTTCTAAACCAACTTGTTGCCTCTTTTCCTGACTTTTACCGAAATCGAGATTATATGACTAACTCTACAGGGTCCTACACTAGTACGTCAGCCTTCCTTAGCTTCTATATCTATAAAATTTTTTTTCTTCTGCAGTAAAGCATAGTACATAAAGGTGTATATATTACCTGACATAAATATATAATGTACAGGGTGCCCCCAAGAAGTATAGCGATATATAGGGTGTCCCACGAATATAGGCCTCTATCCGTATCTTGAAATTTATGACTAGGAAAAAGTTTATATTTGGATATCACATTGATGCAGAGGTGATGCATTGATTGAAAATCTTTTAATGAAAATATCACTTCCGGTTATGCCGAAAATGAATCAAATGGCTTATTTTAAATGGAATACCATGTACATTGTACCAAATTTCCATTCTGCGGAATATTATGATCATTTTTCATCCATAATGTTCTGTAGCTAAATTTTACATTCATTAAAGTGACTGTTTCCTGATATTGGTAGTTTAAACCCTCTTTCGCTATTATTAATTAAATTTTTCTAGTATCAAGCTTTATAAACTCTTATGTAGTCATCAACAATAGACTGGTTTCTTCTGGAAGCTGTTCTGAGAGATACCCTAGTTTTAAAATAATCGACTATGCCTTTGAGGGCTTTTCGTAATGGCTTCGTTTTTTCTGGATATCGAATACCAAATGTATGACATGTTTTGGTTAATACTTTGTTATATTCACCATAAATAATAAACATATTGAGATAATGTTCGTTTTTATAATTTACGGGTTCTGCCATACTTAATGTGGAGTACGAAATATAGAAAAGCGTTTTTTTGAAATAAAATGAAAACGGTTAGGTTTAGGTATAGGCAAATCAATTGAATGAAGTAGTATTTATTTTTTATGTTAAATATGCATTCGTTGAAAATATAAGAAGTTTCTATTTTAAAAAAAAATGAGATTTTTGTCAATTTTTAAATGACAATTTTGGACTATGTTTTTAAACACCTTGTGTGAATAAACATGACTACAAGCGCAGTAAAACATTTTGTATAACAGCACAAAATTTAATTGCAAAATACTTAGTCGTTTGTCAATTATTTAAAAAATATATTAATAGTTGCAACTGTCATTTTTTTTGAAAAAATAAAAATGTTTCGAAAACCGTAAAATTTAGATATGGAGTATTATACGTGAAAAATGTTCATATAGTTCTGCAAAATCGAAATTTAACATAATATACAGGGCGTCCCATTTAAAATAAGCGAGTTGACATTTATTGCCGATATAAGCAGACGTGGTATTTTCATGAATATATTTTTTTAATCAATAGATCACCTTCACTTCAGTATGATACCCAAATTTCAACTTTTTCCTAGTCATAGGTTTCAAGATACGGATAGAGGCTCGGCAATTCTAGACTTTTGAATTCCGAACAAAGTAAATTACTGAAGTTTGAAGTCGTGCAGCTTCGGAGGCCTATTGCAGCAGATGTCGAGAATTTTTTTACTTAAAACACGTCAAGATGTAGCTTATTAGGTCTTCTTGAAGCCCCAGAAGATCGATTTCGAAATTCATAGCGATCAGCGTACGGTTCCGTTTTCCGTGGAACCTTGCACCTGTCAAATTAAAAAAAAAAACGAATAATTCGAAAACGTTATCTTTAAACATAGGACACCTTACATAAACTGATTTTGCAATTTAACGATAAATTCTAAAAAATAAAAATGGGGGTTTCCATTCAAAATAACGAAGTTGTATATCGTCACACTTTTTGGGTACACTCTGAACACTAGAAAATAATTTCTTCACATACTATGTAATCCTGCAGAAAAAAAATTTATCTTCATTGGTATAGAAGACTAGCTGGACGCTGTATATCATTTTTAACCTGAACAACATAATTACTACTAAGCAAAATAATTTCAAAAATACACTGATCGTTATTCTAAAGGTCTGAATATTATACAAGATACTCCAATTTTAATGACTTTGTATTTACGTATTGAAAAGTTAACAGTATTTTTAAAAATAATACCCCTTGTACTGTTTAATACTGACACTTTAAAAATTAATTTTAGAGATTTAAAGCCTTAAACTTAAATATTTCTTTGAAAATAGTCTGAGTTTAAATTTTAGTCTTCACTTCTCTAAACTCTTCCTTCTGCAAATATCAAAAAAGTTACTATTTTAAAGTCAGCAATTTGAATATTTTCTGATATACACGTCCTTATACCTACCTCTCACCTTTTTAAAATTTTGGACCCTTAGGTCGTTTTTCTATGAAAATGTTAGTAAATTCTCTTTAATGAAGTATCAAAAACTCTGTTTTCTAAAACCGGTATTTGATATTTAGAAATGAGATATTCAGATCACTCATGTGGGAATTGAAGTTTCTATCATTTCATAAAAATCTTCATAACACGGATTTTTGATGGTTTTGCAAACGATTTTTCTTTCGAATTAAAAGTCTATAGAAGTAAAAATAAAAATCGATAAATTATTATTTCGAAAACACTGATTGACGTACGGTATTTACAGTGATGCTTAATATTGTATGGAATGACCTCATTCAATCACGTGTATGATGTATACAAAATACAGAAAATTTGCTTTTTAAATTCGTATATATGCTTCGATAATGTCACAGTGTACCTCTTCGTACATCTTTGTCTAAACCAGAAAATTGGTAAAATAGTAAACGTACCTTTTGCATTATTACTCACCTAAGTCTACACCATTCAGTATATTTTAATCTTACTATTTGTAATAAATCTAAAATGCAATAAGATCGACCACAATCTGGATTATACTTCAACTTAAACACACAATAGTGCAATTGATACTTATTTATAAACATGTTGCCACCAGAAGTGATGTAATACATATTTTGTTTATCAATATTTGAAGTGCGGCTACGAAAAGCGCTTAAGACGGTCCAGATATCGGTTTTTAATGCGAATTTTGCTAAATTTTCTGTGATCATTACTTAAGAATTATAATTGCCGAGATAAGAGGCCTCGTGTAATAATGACTCCGTAATTTCTTAGTGTGGATGATACTCTTTTGTACCTTTAGTACTTATGTGAAGTGGAAATCGCTATAAAAACGATATCAGATAGAAACCGATACAGTAATTGATGGTTTTTTGGAAGAAAAATAATGTTTAATTGTTGTTGCAGCTCACCACGACCAAAAAGCCCTCAACGACAAATTCGAAACGGCCCGGAGAGATCTGGAAGAAGAGAGGGAGGCCCTTGAAAGGTTGAAAAGAGAGGCGAACAGTCGATTCGACCAGGACCGAGTCGTAATCAATCAGCTCAAAGATGAACTGAGCAAGTTTAAGGTGATTTTTCTTAGTCATGATCACCATTCAAGTTGTCAGTATGGCGTTTGTTTATCATTGGTTGTGTGTAGTTTTTGTTTATTATTTTGGACGCAGACACAGGGTGAGTTTCGCTTCAATAAAGCTCTCGAAGATCATGAGTGATTGTAAAAATATTAACGTTGATCTTTAGGTCAGATTGGAAGAGAGCAAAACAAGGAGCGAGGAGGAGAAAATTGCTCTTCAGCAGAAAATTGAAGAAATACGTATCGAGAGGGACAATGCCCAGAACGAGGTGGAAAACTTGAGAGTCCAACTTCATTTGTGTGAAGACAAGAGCGAGAGCGTGAGCAATTTACTACATGAAACCACCAGGAAATTAAAAGAGAGTTAGTAACGTTAAGTTTTCATGGTTTTAAATTTTGAAAACATTTATTTCAGCCGAGAATAATTCGGAATGTTTGAGAAAGGACTTGACCGATGTGCGCAGACTATTGACAGACAGCAATTTCGAGAAGGAAAAGTACCACAACAGCAACAAGGAATTGAGGGACCACGTGAAGAGAACCGAGAGCGAAAAGAGAGAGTTGAACAGACAATTGGAAGATGCTTATCAAAAACTTGCCAGTATGTGCCTTATTGAAAAAGTTCGGTTAAGGTCCTACTTAAGTCCACGATTTAATAAATTTGAAAATCATACTAGTGACATATCTGTCTCTACTAAACATGAGTGGCTTCAAAATCAGTCAGAACGGCCAAAATCTTTGGCGAACTTACTAAATACCATTTGCTTTAATTCCTCATGCTCCAGATCCCAATTCTTCTCAGAGAAATTCATCACCCTTGTCCCCCTCAATGTAAATTTATCTGCTCTCTCCGACTTAATCTTCTTAGCCTCGTGTTTCTTCTCCATCAAAGTATACACAAACTCCCTGGCAGGGCAGTTTAATATGTACTTTGTCTAGTTTTACACATCAGAAAGACGACCTAGAGCATGTATACTAAACACAATGAATTTTGGGTACTTTCTTCCAAGTAATCACGTGTGTTTGAAAGCTGCTTTCGGTCATCGTGTGCAGTTTGTCCATTCGGATCGGTTTTTTGGTCATGCTGCAACAACGAGAAAGACAATATTTAATATTAAAATTCACCTTATTCGTATACTGTTATTATTTTACTCTCGGGTAATAAGGTCCAAATCTTGAGGAATCTCGTAAAATTTATTTCCACTAGCTCCCAAGTTAAACAAACTCTTATGTGTTAATGACATGCATATGCGGTGCACTGTCGGCGTAAAAAAATAAACATTACATAATGCGCAAAACATAGAATCTCATGAAATATTACAGCAAATAAATTTGGACTAGTATTTATTCAGTAGCTATACTGAACGCATTGAAACTCTTTAGATTTAGAAGAGACGAAATCATCTCTTGAACATGATCGCGCGCGTCTACAGAACCAAATTCGAGATCTAGAGAAGGACCAACTACAGACTGAGCATCAAGTGCAGAGTTTCCAGGAGGAACTGCAAAGATCTCAAAGTGCCAAAGTGCAACAGCAGCAGGAGGAGAAAGAATTGCAAGCGAAGCTGCTTAACGAGGTAGAGGAACGGGAAAGATCGCACCAGGAGGTGCATCAATTGAGGAAACAGGTAAGATAATAAAATTTTGATTGAAGATTCTATAGAAGTCTGCAGATGTCAGAGTTGGAAAGGAACTTGGAACAAACCAGGCAGGAGCTCAATAGAGCACGCAGTCATACTGGCCAGTTGGAAGAGCAGTGGCACTCTCGGGAACAGGACCTTCTAATCCACTTAGAGGACAGCAGAGTGAAGGAAAAAAGACTAGAGGATCAGAAGCATAATTTGGAAGTTTGCTTGGTTGACGCCACGCAACAAATCCAAGAGTTAAAGGTAAAATAGATTAACCGGAAATATCTACAATAATCAGATTAAATCCAGGCAAAATTGGGAGGAGCTGAGGGCAAAGTGCGAGCCCTCGAGACTCAGCTAGCCCAATTGGAATCGTCAAAAAGAGATATTGAACAAAAACTCTTTAGCGTTGTGTCAACTCTTAGAAGAATAGGCGGAATTCAAATGGACGGCTCAGTTTCCATGCCCTACAGACTATTGAGCCCTAGCAGAAGGTGGAGTCCTGCCAGAGCTTCTCATGAAGAGAAAGATGGGGGAGCCATTGATGTTGATCCTGAAGTAGTTAGGAAGGGAGTTAGGAATTTAATGCAACAAGTCGCGCAAATTGAACGGGAAAGGGTACCTAAGATTAAACATTAACTAAGAACATTGGGGTTATTTGCTTTTATTTTAGGATGACTACAAAACTCAAGTGACCACAGTCAAAAAGCAACTGCAAGAAGCTCAAGACACGCAATCTAAAGGTGACCACAAGTTAACGAAAATTATGCAAACCTTGAGGACACTGCAAGAAGAAAAAGGGACTTTAGAGGCTGTTTTAGGACAGAAAAACATGGAACTGAAATCTCAAAGCGAGGCTCTGCTTAAAAAGACTGAAGAAGCGAAGCAAATGAGAGAAAAAGTTGTGTCGCTAGAGTTGTGCTTAAGTGGGGAGAGCGATCAAAAGCATCAATACGAGGTATGTCGCTATATTTCCTAAGAGAGCTAAGTCGCTAAACTTTGTTGTATTATAGGAGAAAATTGAGAAATTAAAGGTTGCATTAAATAGAGCAGATACAGATAAACGAAATTTGCAAGAAGAGTTAACCAGAACTGAAAGTCGGTCTACAAAATTGGAGTTGCAGAGAATGTCCGCGGAAGGGGATTTGCAGAGGCTGCAGATGATGTTACAGGAGAAGGATAACGCTATACAGGTAATAAAAAAAATGTTTTAAGAGTTTTAGTGATAATTTTTTTTTAGAAACTGCAAGAAAAATGCGACGTTCAAAGTAGATCAACGGCAAGCCTAGAAGAACGATGTGTCTCCTTAAAATCCACCATCGATCAGCTAAATTGTTCCCTAGAAAAAGCCTCAAATGGCGAGAGCGAACTGAAGTCAGAACTCCAAAGACTGCAAAGAAATTTGTACGAATCAGCCTCGTCTCAGCATTCAGAATCCGAAAGACTTAAACAAGTAAGAATTGCGCTCTTTTATTGTTAATAAATTTTAACTCGGAATATCTAGATGCAGAAGGCACTGTCCAATTGCGAAAATGAGCGCAGAATTTTGAACGAAAGACTTGAAATAACACAAAACAATCTGGCAGAAATGCGGCGCAATAACCAGATCCTGCAAGACCAAGTAACAAGACTGAATAACGAATTAGCTAATAATGAAGTCCAAAAATCTGCCCTAGAATCTCAACTTAGGTAACGTGTAATTCTAACTGTTAATTAAATTACAAAACAGTACTTACAGGTTAGCTCAGTGGCCTGCAGACACCCCTGCGGGAGCTCACCAGGAAGAAGAGCTACGCATGCAGTTACATTCAGTGCAGAAAGAGAGGAATGATTTGAGAGCCAAAGTTGACTCTATGAATAATAAGGTATTATTTGCTATTCAGACATTTTCTTAAATGAAAACTAAAAATCTTTCAGTTAAGGCAACTCGAAGGGGAAAATCGAAATTTGGAACGTCTCGCCTCGAAGCCATCAGGAACTTTATCAAAAACTAAAACTTACTTGCGACCGGAAAAATCTACTTACGATGGAGTAGATAAGTCTGCATATGACCGATCTGAGAAAACATATGAGAAGATTGAAAAGTACTCCCCTCTAGAAAAATATGACCGTTCCGGTCCTGAAAAATACGAATTGGATGCTTCAGTAACAGAACTGGATAGATATGAACAGGAAAACAGAGAATTACGAGTGAGAATTTCGAGGCTAGAAGCCGGTAAGTGAATTAACAAGCTTATATAGAAGGTAAATGTGTATATTAAGTGGTGTCGCTGTAGAATTGGCGGAAAAGGATGCTGAATTGGCAAGGCTCAGAACTCAGAGGCCTAGTTTAGATGCCAAATTTGACAGAGCTGAAATAGAGCGATATAGAGCGGCTCAGCTACAAGCCGAGCGATTACTGGAAGCAAGGGAGCAGAGTCACCGACAACAAATTTCTCGTCTGGAAAGTCAGGTAGGGGAACAACTTTCTTGAGACTTCGTGCATGACTTAATTCGTAATAGATAAAGCTGCTTCGTGACCAATTGAACGAAGAAATAAAGCGTCGGCAGCAATATGTTTTGCGTAGTACCAAGGCAGGAAGGGAAATGCAGCAGTTACGCCAAGCATTAGGAGACTCTTTGCGGACCGTGTCACAAGACCCTTCAGTGGACGCTTTGCTTTTGGAGCATGAAGCTAGAAAATTAGGTATTTAAAATTCCTTTTTTTTTAATTAAAACCTTAAGGTATTTTTTTCAGATAACACATTGTCCTCCACATCTAGTCTACCTCCAGCTTTAGGGCTGCCCTCATCATTGTCGTATCGACGTTCAATGACACCCCAACCTAAGTAAGTTTCGTTCATAAACAATGTATTTGTGATTTCTTGCGGTTGTTTACGCTATAGGCAATATTAGTTTTTAAGTCTAATGATTTTTGCCAGGTTCGGAGGACTAAAATAGTTCATTTAACCGTAGGGACAATGTTACTTTATTTATTGCCGGCGTTAAAATTCGTGTTAGTATACTTATCAACCTAAAGTACTTAATAATACAAATAGAATTGGCACGTAAATACTAAGTAACTTAATCTTAGCGTTTTGTACTTCTCCAGTTTTTTACCAAAGAATGAGTTAAGTCGTTTCTATAATTTTATTTTAAAACTAGGAGTTAGCTTTCCTTCGTTTGAAACCTGCTGACTTCGTATCCCCATGAGCTAATTTTTTTCTCGGCCATGTCTATAAAAATTTAAGGACTCAATGCTCTCATATAGGAGGTTCGACATTCTTAAATTTATAATTGATGATAATAGAAATTTGGTCAATTTAATAGTTATATAATATATAAATGAAAACAGCCCAGAAACATCACTGTGAACTTACCAGCTTTATTATTTAGTTAAAATCCAATTACCATTTTTTGAAGTCATGCAGTTCTAAAGTCTTCTGGCATTGATGAAGCTTTTTGACTTACATGAAAACACAAATATATAACGCTCTATAAAATATGCAGTTTTGCAGGTAACATAACGCGAAAATTCAACATCAAAAACCAACATAAATTTTGAAAAAGTATTCGAAATTTGAAACATACAACAAACAACAATATAATATGGCGGAATCGAAAACGCCGATGAGTGATTTTACGCTCCGAGTAGAGAGAGAGCTCTTTTATTTCATTTCCTTCTGTATACCTCAGAATTAGTAGGAGTGCGATAGACTGACGCTTCAATGACTCAGGTCTCCAATTAACAACCTGGTGTCGGAATCTGACTAAAAATTTTCGACCGAAAATTTGAATTGCTCCTCCTAATTAAAAAATCGTTTCAGCTTATCTTATCGTAATTTTCTTTGTATTCTTGTACAATTTTGTAGGAAAAACGTTTACAGTTTTGTATTGCTTTATTATATGAAAACCCTGCATTAGCAGTACAGATTGATGGTGTCAGTTGTTCGTGGAATTTTTAACTATTATAGATTCCTTCATAGCACATTACTATAATTGGTATATAGGCATAAGTGTACTTAACTCAAATACTGTATTATCCGTCCAATTGATAATAATACTCCTAGAATGAGCTTTAATATATTGTGTCACTGCTAAATACATTTGATGTTTTATTTCATTAAGAGTCAAATCATTAACATGTTTTTCACAAAAATTAACAATAACTGTCCGTGTATCCTTCCACAGTGTCGTTTAATACCATACTCATGTCGCCATTCCGATCAAAAACCCTCCAATAAACCCTGATGTAAATGGGGTATTGTTTTTCAAGAAATCCACAGCTTTCTCAGACCACGTCTTATTGTGGCCAATACTCAATCCATCCTCCACCGTTTCGGTTATTTTTTCCAAATTCTTATTAACCTTGGTCCAGTTAACTTTAATGAAACCGGAATCGCTGGCCACTTGCAACAAGATAATGCCACCTCCCACTGCAAAAGCTGTAGTCTTTGCTACTCGCATGGCCAAATATCCAGAGAACCATCCAGAACCAGCGCCGATCAGTATTTGCTTGGTGGCGTCGTTTTTGTCAATGTCTCCCACAAATCTGGAGATGAAGTTCTTGGCTCTATCTACCACTTCAGCCATGGCTCTGGAGTTGTGACTAGAATAACACAATAACTAAACCTATGTATCCATTATTACCTGGTGAAAATGATTAAAAACTAATTTTTGAATAAAACACTGCTGATTGTAATTGCTCAGTTTTAATGAGTAATAAATTTGAAATAGAGTTTACAATACTTATATATTCTAATACATAGTGTGAAAACAATGAAACTGTCTCATCCAACAAAAGCATGATTCTCATTTTAAAGTTCAAACAGATCCTACATAACACTTAAGTGAAGCAGTGGTTACATACAGCTACATTTTTACACTTGTGAGTATTCTTTGGCAAACCTCTTTAGGCAGATACCCCCACACCAATAAGGAGCCCCCCAACAAATCCTACAGTAAAGGGAGTATTTCTTTTAGTAAAATTAACAACTTTGTCTGTCCAAGAAGGGCTACGTCCAGTTATCGCTTGCTCTACTTTGTCGGCAATTTTATCGATCTTCCTGTTCATTTTATTGTAATTTACTTTAATGATACCTTGATCATTGGCTAGTTGCAGCAGGATAATGCCTCCCCCTACAGAGATGGCAACTGTTTTACCTGCTTTTACTGACAGGAATCCTGTGGCGAAGCCTGCGCCAGCTCCAATCAAAATTTCCTTAGTAGTGTCTGAGCCTGTAAGATTATGGAAGAACCTCGAAACTGCACCCCTGGCATCCTCAGCTGCATCTTTTGCCGCATTCGCGGCGTCTTTAGCTGCATTTGCTGCCATTATTTGATTTTATGTAATGGTATCTAGAATAGAGCACAAAAGTCAGCTAAAGATCTGGCTTTTGTAAGGCACAAGTCACAGCACAATACACACTAAATTTAAGAACTCGCGTTAATTCAGAGTAAGTAAAACTGTCCTATGGAAGTATTTTGTAACTTTCATAGGCGAATCAATACATTTTAAATATATAACGCCTTCTTTTCACAATTTAGAGCAGTCTTAGGTCCTTCCGACCCCTTTCTCACTTCTAAATCAATTTTTGGTCGTATCAGAATGTTCCTTTTTTAATATCAATTTATCTAAAAATATTGATTATTTTTGGAGGGTTTCCAAATAATGTTTTAAATGAAATCACATTTGAAAATAAATATAATTTTCACCTCTGCCCAGTTAATTGGAAATCCCCAATCAATGAAATCCAAGGTTATGTTGAAACTTTGCTTAAGAAACTTTCTGCATGAACTTATTATGTAGGACTTTAATGTACTTAGATTTAAGTGACAATAAGACAATTAAAAATAAACGATTTGTTAACTTCATCTAATTGTCTCACTTATCACTAATATGCAAACCTGGCTCCATTCAATCAAGTTTGATAAGTCTACCTTATCTAAATGTAAACTGCATTAACTGCATAGGAATAAGAAAATAATAAGTATCATATGTAATTACATTTGAATATTTGCAATTTACATATGAACATGCTAGTTGCATGGAGATACATACTATACACCGAAAAGTATGAACACTTGTGCTATTTAATGCAAGAATATCTGAGAAGTTAAAGCACTTGAAGGGATGCATGATTATAACTTTTTAGTCCTTGAAAATCTAAGTATATTACCAAAGTTATTTCATATTTGATTATGTTACACCCTCCTGATTTCCCTTTAATGTTCCTTTGTGACTTACAAGAGTACAAAAATGCCTTTTGGTCACATGAGAACGTCATTGAGCAGTCATATGATAAACTAGGACTTAAAACTTCAATATAAACACTTTTTAACTTACAAATTATAGGCAAATGTTGTACAGTCTGATTTGACAGAATACTGTGAGCCCTCTACTCAAAAACATATTAAAGTTAGTCCATCTTTGTATTTAAATGTTGGTTAGGATTGAGAAGCACGAATATTTAAGAAGAATGGTCAGTACTAAGATGTGAAATTTTTTTGAGGGTATTATACCGCTTCAAACCAATTTACATGATCTTCTTGGCACTTACCTATATATTGCTGAACCACTGAAGGTAACGATAATAGGTATATTAACAATGGTTTTAGTAGTAATAAAATTAGCAAAACAGTAGAAAATTTATTGAAATCACGCACTAATAATAGAAATTGGTCATAGAAAATAAGAAAATTGAACTTTTGACAAGCTACCTTTAAAAACAATTTGGAAACAATATTGACGTGACATTTGAGTTCTAAAGTGTCAAAAAATATGTCAGAATTTCGAAAAAGAAATTGCGCGTGCGTTTACCTTTGTCGCTAAACTTTTTATTTCACATTAAAGTAAAATCAGGGCAGAAAAAACTTCCACAAACAGATTTTCACACAATGAAAAATCTAAATAAAATTATCACACTTTTACTTGAAAAGGAGGTTATATCCAACGAAGCACCAAATATAAACCATTGACAAAAGGGGGCTCAGAGCAGTGATGTGCCGCATACTGACGGATTGCGCAAAACTTCCCAATACGAGACATATTTGCAAAGCAAATGTGAAGTTGCTATTGCACATCTATATATTTTTCAAATTATTTATTTAAATATACGGGATAATAATTTTGTTATAATAACAAGATATAACAACATAACTAGTTTTTTCATTGTTTATGTACTATTTAACTGAGTTTGTATTGCATTTTAAATAAAATTTACATCTGTTTTTCTCAAAAACTAATCGATATATTTTGAATCTCAATTCACATTTGAATGTAGTTTTAAAAGATTGTTGATTTGAGATGTCTCTTCACTCAAGTTTAAATTTTAAAAAATCGGCCATTTTGCGCTATCGGTGACGTAAGCGACATTAAAAAAACGATAAAACGTCAAAAGATAGTGTTTTCTGTCTTATTTAATGTTGCTTTTAAATTAAAAAAATATATATTTATTAAAAAGTTAACGAAGGGGCGGACAATTTAGAACCGCGTGATATATTTGAAAAACAGCAGATTATGAAATGTTGAACGCTTATTAAGTTAAGAATATAAGAGAATAGAGAAACGCATAAGTTTTTTTTTCTCAACGTATACTCACCAGTACGAAGCTTTTAATTTTGTAATTAGTTACTTTTTATATGTTACCACCTATTAACAGGTTACAAATTTGGAATGATGAGAATTATATGTTCTAAAGACAGGTAAACTTATTAGATATATCCACTGACAAACAAGCCATTTAATTTTAATGCGAAACAATAAAACTTAGCAACAAAGGTGAGCACATGCGCAGTTTGTTTCCAGAATTTCTAAGATACTATAATAATGTCATTCGAAGTTACTATAATTGCGCTATTGTTCACCCGGTGAACTTTTTTGTCTTCATTAATATTCTATGGTGTGAAATTCTGTTATAATTTTTTTCTAGCTTATTTATATTCCATTTTTTTTCCTGGTTGTTATTTTATACTGTAAATTTTTTCTATCGTAATTTAATTTCACTGCAGTTTTTTCTGCAGTGGGATAGGAACCTAATTCAGTTGCGTGGAAAGAATTGTCCTAGAGATGGCGCTGCGGATAATGTCAAATTTGATATTTTACTAAAGACGTATTTCACTGTTTTAGAAGTTCCGAAATTTGGTGCAGTGGAGTTCATCGTTCAAATTTCGAAAATATCTCTTTTTCTTAATTATTTTTGAGCCATTTG
The DNA here is from genome assembly GCF_040115645.1 of Euwallacea fornicatus. Taxonomy (NCBI): domain Eukaryota; kingdom Metazoa; phylum Arthropoda; class Insecta; order Coleoptera; family Curculionidae; genus Euwallacea; species Euwallacea fornicatus. Next base: position 2,136,670 of record NC_089576.1, read on the forward strand.
AAGTAAAGGTAGTTATAATGCTTGGTCATTTAGTGAAAATAACCATTCCCGAATATCTAAGCGGTCTTCCAGTTCCAGACTCCTTTGGAGGCTGGTTTAGGTTAGGATGTAAGTATATTTCGTTTTTGTCCAGTTTTAAGGTTCTAGAAATAAATAGTGCAAGTTCATTCACATCAACTATCAAATTTCTAATCTCGCAAAAATCCTAGTTGTGTGACTGCTCAACTTATGAGTTTATATAACATTCAATTTATTAGATGCAGATATAAAAATATTAGGCCAGGAAGGCTATTATATTAATTTTAAAGTATTGAATGTGTAGATATTAACGTTTTGCAATGACTTTTAGTCCGAGACTGGCTATCTCTAGTCCCTCCAACTGCCCTGGCTGCAGGTGTAGGGTACACCTTTTATTTGGCTTTCTGTCCAAAAGCCCAGAAAGCTCGAACTGGTAGATGCAATAATACCATCCAACTCACTAATCCCAAAGTTGTGGATACAATCGATGTTGAAGATATTACTGACAAGGCAGTTTTCTGCAGGTGTTGGAAGAGCAAAAATGTAACATTTAACAAACATTTTGTAATCATTATTTTTCATTTTCATTAATCTTTTAGTGGCCATATTGTGACGGATCTCATGCAACGCACAATAAGGAGACTGGAGATAATTTGGGGCCTATTATTGTCAAGAAAGAAAAGTAAAAATCTGTGATTTTAGAGGTTGAATTTCGGTAGGTGGTAACTAATATCTAAATGGAAGGTGTAATGTTTTATTTTTCTTTATTAGTTTTTTCTGTTATTGTTAGTAAGCCAAACAAAACTCTTAGATATTTGTGTAAATTATGCCTAAAAATTGTACATAAATTTATTTGAAATAAACATTATCTTGTTGGTTGGTTTGCTCAAATATGTGTTATAAGGTTTCTTTTAAAAGACGTTTGAAAATTAAGTAATCTGATTTCCTAGATAAACTATAAATACACGAACCGTATTTTCAAACTTAAAATTATTAACTAAAGTTCATTTTCTTTTTATTATTTTCTTAATGATGTAGTTTATTTAAATCAGAAATTTTTAAAATTCCCGCTGCCCCACCCTTCTGAAATAAGCAATTAACTTCAAGTTACATCTTATAGTTATCCTTGTTCAATTCCTACAGTTTCTCTATCCAACGATTGTAACGCACGTCGATTCTTAAAAAACAATCCTTCCTCAGGCTGGTGCTGCCCCCATGCGCCAAAGTATTGTTTTACTTATTAGTGAACGAGGTTATGTAGAGATATGGTAGAGTGCGAGTGTTGTGCAGAAAGTGTTAAAAATACCAAAATCAATGGTATCCGATAATGGCTGAAGAGTTGTTGGTAGTGTTAAATCGCAATGAAAATGCGGGATTGGGGTTTTCGTTGCTACAAAAACCGGGACTTCCACCCATAATTTACAATATTCTGGACGACTCCCCGGCGGCCGAGAGCGGAGAGGTGAGTGATTCGATTTTGTTTTGATGAAAAATCCAGTCCGCATTTGCCCGTCTGCTCTGACAGCTGGATAAACATTCGCGTGATTTTTGGATAATTTCAAGTAAATTACTCCGTTTCAAATCGCATTTCTATTAAAATCCCAAAAATACCACCAAGGAAAACCTCTAGTTCCCACGAATCAATGTAAAATGAGCCTTTTCACCTTGACATCCAAAGAGCTAACTGCAACATATTGTTCTTGAACTGTTTTTTTATAACGTAAATGAACCAATTTGTTGTAATGTGTTCATTATATTACGCTTATGGAAGCACTACCTCTAATGTCTATTTAATTATTATGCATTATCACCAATGCAAGCATGTCCAGAAGCCAAAGAGCACAGTGTCATTTAAACTTGAAATTAGTCATCAAACTCGCCGTTTGACCACTCGAAATTACGAAAACGTTTAGACAGCTGCAGCAACGTGGATTGACATTGGAATGCAGTTTAATGAAGTACCTAATTTAAATTATACCACTTTCTTGGTCAACCAGTATTATAACGGTGTCTCTGTTCAATAGAATACTCACAAACGTCCTTCTTAAATAATATGCAAAATTGGCAAATGACAAGCACACTTTGAAGGTCCAGGTTTCCAAGCATTTGCAGATCATTTTCAAAAAGCATGAAAGTCATTACAAATAGTGTTAAGCAAGATTATGGTATTCAAAACTTGTTGAGTAAAAGTACTCAGTATATATAGTATGTTGAATATAAGGATGTTTAGCACGGAGGCTTGCAACCACATACAAGAAAAAAATTAAATGGTGAAAGTATCTTGTGTATTAATTTCTTTCAATATTTTGTGCATATATATTTCCTAAAAGGAAGTCCAAAAACATGGAAATGTGTCATATTTTGGCAGCTGACGCGCCCAATCAAAAGCCGTGATAAGTTGAAATTTAAATCAAAAGAATAGTGCCGTCCGTCCCCACTACCAGCCATTTATTCTGGGGTTAATAACCCTACCATTAAATTAGCATATAGCTTATTGAAATTAGGCTATTACATGGACTTTTCCGCGTCTGCATACTGCAAAATAGCCTTATTCTGTTATTTAACCATCTTTCTCTATTCCCATATCGTGACATGTTAAATATTCTCTCTGTTTACAATTGTGAAGTAATTAATGTTAGGCGTCTACACAGGAGATAATGACATCAGGGAGATGCCTATGTCTATTCTTAATTTAGATATTTGTAGTGGACATGAAATATAATTTTAGCACTTTCCAGGTCTTTTTAAAATGATTAAAATTAACAAGGAACATTTTCATCATAGCATATCGACCTTTTCACACTTTTCAGCCCATAAAGACGTATATTTTCAAGGAGGACAGTGGCACAGCATATCGATTTGAAGTTTGGTTTCCGCAATACACCCAATTATCCGATGTTCTGCTGAGTGTTCCAATTGCTTTTTGGCCTATATATCCCCCTATTTCATTTTCGCCTAGTAATGATAGAGCCCCGTTAGGTCAATAAATTGTTTCCCTCCAAACGAAGTTACAATAAGCTATTTTCTAAGAACCAGTATTGGAGTTTTTAGGCTTGACCGCAGTGTTGTAAATGCAAAGTTGGGGGTAGGTTAAGATCCCTTGTCAGGCAATGAATTTAGCCGCATTGTTTAAATTATGCGGTGAGGTCTGGAACGAGCGGGCGTTCAAATTCAGAGCTGGAATGTCAAAAAAAAAAAAACATTTTAGCCTGCATTCATTCGTCCAGGAACGTTGGAGTTAGTAAAATGGGAACATTTATCTAGGCGTCGTGACTCGTGTTGATGAGCCCACAAAGGCCCTTATTATTTTGCTGTGAAAGGAAATGTGATTATTGAAAAAGCTATGAAATTGCATTTTCCCAGTCATCTGGCCCTGAAATTAGTTTTTCAGGGTAAAAATAACATTCAAATTATAGTCAATACGAAAATTTCACCTTGCCGGTAGGTACTTAGCTAGGGTTATATTGTTCCTGGTTTCAATCACCATTAGGTCAAGAATCTTCAAATTATTATTTTCCATAGATTGGAACAACTAAAAAACAAGCCCCAATCGAACAGTTAAACCATAACCGGTAGTCGGTGCCATAAGCCAGCCTATTTATGAATTAACAAAAAATATATAATTTTTATAATATTTATGATTTTGGTCTTTTTATGTCCTCAGATTTTACTGAAGTGACTCGAAAAGGTGAACAATGTGAGAGATTTACATATCCGCCCTGTAACCGGGTTAAAATGGCGTATTTGTCTAGGGCTTCAAAGAGTGATTGATTATCAAAATTAACCGCAACAAATTGAGTAGAAACGTGCAATGCTATTGAAATCGAAAATGTATTTGCGTATCAATCATTAGTATCGGTATGTCCTGAAGTATTAAAACCGAAATCCTATTTTACTACCGACCTTAAAATGGGTTAATTACTTTAGACAACCGTTAGTGCCTTACAGGCGTTACTTTTATCAGAGAGCCTTAAAAATATTTTCTTTCCTCTTCGATTTTTATCCACATTCTCCTTAGTTTTTTTACTTCAATTTGACGAAAGTCTAATTAAATGGAGTATTTCATTTTTATCAAAAGTCTGGAATAGACGGATGTCTGATGAAAATTTTACTGATGACTTACAAAGTTTTACCCCCGATTTATGACGAAACTGAGAGAGTGTTGAATTATAAAAGTATAAATTTCCTTGATTTTGTGTGTAATTTCACAGTGGATATTTGTTTGCACAAAGTTCCCAGGCACTAAATTCATATCTGGGTCGGTAATGAATCAGGATATAAAACCTGATCGAGTACCTGAAAATCCGGACAGATTCGGTTAGGAGTTGAATTAATTTCATCCAGGATCCATGAATATTTTTAGTATTGAACTACCATGAAAATTGTCAGTCCTACATTGGAATAATTGTAAGTAGGTAGTTGTGATCCGCTTTTTGCATCAGCTACCAATCTCACCCTCCGTTTTCTCATTACGAATAACGACCCCCAAGTCTCAATCCTCCTGTAAATGTCAGAGTTGAGGGATCTTAAGATTAAATCTATTCGCCTTTGCATTCTAAATGATACGTTGTATCGAATAAATTGTGTGATTTTCTTGATTTTTCAAATTGCATGTTCTAAGACATGCAATTTAACATCATTTCCCACTCTCTAACCACCTAAGGCGGATAATCAATAACTGTAACTTCTAATCTCAAACTCGAGTAACCCCATATAAATCCCCAAGATTCCCAGGAAAAGCTCCTCGTGACCCAGTAAACCGATTTTGATGAATAACAAGCTCAGAGTGTTTTTGACGTAATTGAAGTTGAGACTCAAAGTTTACAAGCCACCACCGGAAGTGTTTGAAGTTGGACTCACTTATCGCGGGGCGTATTGTATGGGTTACCGTGTAAAGCCCAGCGTGTTAATTTACTGATAAGTTTATCGGTCCGACGCGGACCGTTGTTGTGAATGTAAACATTAATTCATTCATGAGGCAATAATGGCAACAATTATTATTACCCCACTGTCGGCGTTAACCGGATGTTAATAGAAGCGATAAGGTTTTAAAACACGGCAATTGAAATGCCCGAACGTAGGAGCTTTTCGGACGATTGTTGTATACGGAGTTCCGCCACCTTTTAATATTAATATGCATATTCTTATATAAATTGAACAAATTGTGTAGATTCGCATCAATTATTCCATTACTCTTTGATGCAATGATGAAAGAACGCTTGTGCGTTGTGAGTCATAACTAGTTTCAATTCAATTTTTGTTCAAATGGTAAATGATGCCAATATTAAGCAATCTCGCTAATGGGTTAATATTTAACCGAAACAGACAGCTTTTAAGACTAAAGCCGTGAAGTCTTTTGTGTTCTTTTCCCGGTTAAATCCGACCCAATTTTACCTAAAATTTTCCCATTGTCGGAACACACGTACGTAGCAGCCCCATTTCAAAACGCAAGATTTGCGTACACTGAATACGTTTGGCGAGCTTAACAAATATTATTTACGACTCTTCATATTGCGCTAGGAACTGAATGAACTCAAAACAAACAAGAATTATTTATTATCGACGATAAAAATTGCATTGTTTCTGGCCAAATAACAAAGTGGCAAAAAACGCCCTACTACGACTTGGGAAAATTAGACTGAGATATTATCGCAAATGTGGGGATGGAAAACAAATAGCCCCCTAAATCTGGGAGACTTCATTTTCTGTGATAACATTAGAGTTTTATCGGGAGATATGAAGTTGCCATTTCTGTGCCTGGACGTATAAAGTAACCATAATTAAATTTTCATAACGTTAGCAAATTGCCTCAATATACAGGGTGGTCATTTAGTGCGGTCTCGGAAGATTACGGCTAAACAATTTAATATTTTGAATTTCTTTTTTTTGCGTTATATAGAACTCGATTATGGGTATATTCTAAAATTGTTTTCGTTTTATACAGGGTGTTCTATGCTAGTTAAATAGAAAACCTGTACATTTAGGTATAGGAAAGTGTAACGATTTTTGATTAGTCATATGTTTATCTCTTATTTCGAGTAATAAAATATGGGGTGTTCTATTTAAATTAAGCAAGTTATTTCCTTTCAAAAAGAATGCAATTTTCATGTTATTTTTTGGACACACTGTATGAGATATTTCAATTTTAATAATTCTGGCATAAAATACGTCTCATATCTAAGGTTTGGTATGAATTTCGATTTACTCCAGTTTAAACTTCCTTCAAAACAAAGTTTTTAAAATTGCATGATTTTTTTAAAAAAACTTAATTATTTCGAAATCCTTAAGATTTAGGACAAGTAAACCTTAATGAAACTTACATTTATTTTTCTCAAGAAATCTAAAACGATATTAATATATGGGGTGTCCTATTTAAAAAAAAATAACTTTGATATTTTTCACTTATTTAGAACACCCTGTATAAAACGAAAACAATTTTAGAATGTACCCATAATCGAGTTTTATATAACGCAAAAAAAGAAATTCAAAATATTAAATTGTTTAGCCGTAATTTTCCGAGACCGCACTAAATGACCACCCTGTATACAGGGTGTCCCGCAAGTCAACGATATCCGTTGAAGGGTGGATAGGCCGACTCAATATAAGTCGATTTAACTAAACTTGCCTTAGTCCAAAAGTTGTGTAACTGTCAAAGGTGCAAAAATTAAATCAGTTTTTCTTTAATACGTCTCCACTACCTCGAACTAATTTCACGAAATTTTGTATTCGGGAATTTCTTGATGTGATAAATTCAGATTTATCGACGATTTCGGCGTATATTCTAGAGGGCGCCACAGGCGACGATTAGGACTCATTTAAACTGCCAAAATTTTTTTACGCCGCGGCGTACGTTATTTTGGACTAGACTGGACTATATGTAGAAAATAGGTTCCAAAAACGGGTCATTCATCATAATGTAGAACAATAACCTTTAAAGGATTGAAAATTGGCACTTAATGCACCTCCCGAACATAAATCAAGCACGTCGAGGAACTCGGAGTAGCAACTATCAGAATCAGCATAAAATATTCTCTTCTGTGACAAATCTTCTATATGCAGTGCTTTTAGGCCGGAGAAGGGAGTATGCATATTATGATGAATGGTTTGAATTTGAAACCCTCATGTCCCGACCTCTGTACAATGTACACTGACTGTCCTGCAGCGTTTCGCAGTTTTCGACTTTCTCGCATCGCAGTCTGTTCGATTGCCTGCCGGCAAACCGTTGCAGGAAAATTGTGGTGCCCGCGTATTCAGTCCGACTGCGGTTATGTGACGAAACTGCCAAATTCCCTTTAAACACATTCGTTTATTTTAGGGCGGTTTTCAGCGTGATTGATTGACAGTTTATTTCACTCGTTTTGAGACGCATTTCTCTGAAATGACCCATTGATTTATGAGGATTTACTGCTTAACAATTATTGCATATTTTAGTGGTAGGTGTCTATTTGGTTGTAATAAATTTAAATCATAATTGTCGACCTGAGAAATTTTATTTACATCGTTGACAAGTTAGCAAAGACCTATTTTCAGGACTTATCTAAATCACATGTGAGACACGAGGTCAAGAATGAACATTTTGATTTTCAAAAACAATAAATGAAATTATCAAGGGTTTCACGGTATTGTGGGAATCGTTGACATTATGGCGAATACATATTTTGCACGTGAAAAATACTTTGACATTTCTTCATCGCATGATACTGGCTTTTCTTCTGCTATTTCGCTGCTCGATTGCCATCCACAATACGTCGTGTAATAAACCCCTAATGGAATCCGTTCCATAGACAGGTTCATTGTTAATTGTGTTGTGCTCCACAATAGGAGACAGTTAACCCTGCTGTAGCGACAAGATGGGACAGATTAAAGTCAACCGAATCCTCATAGCAATATCCTTGAGTATACAGAAATTAAAGCTCGATATTAAACTATTCGTATCAGACACAACGTCGCCCATGTGTGTACTAAATTTGGCAGTAACCCCGGCAAAATTGCCAAGCTCCTATTGATCTCTTCAACGTGCATAAATATTATATTAACACAGTTTTAAAAGCAAGAAATAACTTTTATTTGGAAACTAAACTAACACTGTTTGTTATTGTTATAATTTATTGTGTTTTTATTGGCATAGTTCATTTCTTCGAACAAATAGACTTGGCTTGCTTGTTACAGTCTCTCTCCGTTACAAAGTTATTCCTCGAGGCGCCACAGCCTTTATAGATCACTCTTTCACAATCTTTAAGCTTGTTGTTCCAGTGATAAGCGAAAGCCGGAGACTCGTTTTTTGAGCATCGTATCCATTCGCTTTCGTGCGGTCTATCACAATCTGGAAAACGTGGGCGAGATCGAAACAGAAGACTGATTTAGAGCCAGTAACACTTACCTGCCGCGGTAAAGTCTCGAAAAGACCCGTAAGATCCGTGAATTCGACGTGTCAGTTCAGGAACTTCTTGGTTTACTTTGGATTCGACCCAGCAAAAGACGGATAGGAGGAGAATTAACAAAGTGAGGATATTCATATTGAAAGATGCTCAAGAAAGTATTTGTCTGGGTTAAATACGAGACATCTATCAGCGTGAGGCAGGGACTTGATAACCTCATCAATCCAAATATTTTTGTTTTATGCGAAAAATAAGAACGTTTGATGTAAATAATAATAATATAAAGCAAAGTTGGAATTAACTGAAATTGGAAACTTGGAAAACACTAATTTTAAAAGGACGTCTTTTGAGGATTTTTTCCATCCCACCTCATTATCATTCCACGAAAAGAGGCAGCAATACTTTCGTATTGTGCCAACATAGTAAGGCAGCATTTTAAAAAATCTAAATCATCTTCTGAAAATCGAAAAATTGGTAATTGAAATTGAAATTGAATACTAGCTAACGGAACCGTGAACTACTACTGTAAAAATGCAATAAAATCAGATAATATTACTATATTTATTTATAAAATAAATTTGATATTCTGAAAACACGATAGTCGTAAATAAGTGACATTTCCTCCCACAGTGCGGCCTAGCACTGTCGATGATGGATAATGAGGGGGGGGGGGTACTTAATCATGCTGTGAATTGTCTTAACAGAGATTCGCTTGGTGTTTACCATGTTGACTTATTATAACAATTAATAAAGAACAATTATCTAAATACACTTATTTAAGAAGCTTTATTGAAGCCGAAGTTTGCCGCGTGACTTCGAATTTGCTCTCTCAATATTAATTCCTCTTCCCTTTGTCTTCCGTAGGCAACATGACATACACAATACCACTCCAAGAAAAAGTTTAATTAGGATTTTATGTATTTTGAGGTAGTTATATCATTGTAAGTATTTTATCATAAAATAAACATTCTAATCAGTTATTAATAACCAATTATAATTGTAAAAACAAAGCAATTATGGTATTGACATCATGCAAATCATTGGCAATTTATATATAAAACTTACATACAGATTTCACTACTGACGCTTCAATAAAGTTAAAAAAAAGACAAAAATGGATAATGGAATATTTTAAAGTGGAAATGGAACGTATTGCTTAACACAATATGGCAAAATACACATTTTACCAGCGAAATAAACATAACATAGTGATTTGCAATAAACACCAATATATCCTTTGAATGTTGATTGATTTATAAATATAAATTGCCTAAAGGAGCTATCATCGCCTTTTTCGGATTGATTGATTTATACGACTGCAATCCTAGTTGTTACATACTTTTTCTGCAATCAGTCATAAGTTTTGTAATTTTTTAATTCGTAAATTGTCAGTGATTGAAGCTTCCTAATTACAAAATGCGGGTAATTGAATTGTTAAAGACAAAGACTTGAGGGCGCCAAAATAGGAGTTAGGGACGGTTTCAAGTGCGCCATTATTGCATCTGAGAATTAAAGAATATTAGCCGTTCTCTCAACTATTTGCACCGGATCGATGTGAACTCATAATTGCACGTGTTGAATTTGAGTCCCGAGGGATTTGTGAAGAAGTTATTTCAGCTGATTTAATTGTGAGCTTTAAAACTTAAAGCGGATACGGAATTTGAATCAATTAATAAAGTTTTAGATGCGGATGTATGCGGAAATTTCCACAGCAATTCATAGCTGTGTAGTACTTAATTAACTAGAAATAAATATGCTACAAATAATGTAGGAAGTTACGGAAGCAGCACTAACCATTTCGTAGATTTAATTTTCTTTTCGCTCTTTTTTAAAAGGTCATTATGATTAAGTGGCATTTTAGGAGACCACAAAACCTTGGCTTTTCGCACTCATATACGTTTAAAGTGACAATGTCCCAAGCCGATTTATATTTCATGCACAATTTTGCATTTTGCCCTGGAAAATAGTCGCCATCCCGGAAATTCCATTAGGCCCAGTCGCTATATTATGCGCAGAGTGGAGTTTTAATCCTCAGGCGACTTTCTGGCGGAAAAATATATTACCGAATGAAGTAGGGAGTTAAAGGAAAATTCACACAGCACAATTGCGATGCCAATCAAATGTTAAATTCAAAGCCCTTTTTTTGCCTCAATTAAGCTATTTAAAGGGCGCCCGAGTAATGTAGCTCATGAGATTTCGTCACAAACGATTCGTTTATTTGGTTTCAGGTCCAAGTCGGAGATGTGATATTAAAAGTAAACGAAACAGACGTAATTAAGTACAGCACAAGGGAGGGTAAGTCAATGCCATTTTAGAATTTCAATTTAAATCCATGCTTCTATGATTGTTTTAACGTTTCTCTTTTTTCCCTTTATTCATTCGTCATTGAGAAACGAATTCAATCCACTTATAGCAGCTTTCCTTAAAGTCCGCAAAAATATTTAGCTGAAAGTTTTCTCATTACACAATGCAGCATCTGCCTAACTGTTTTTGTGGCAAGTTATGTAATTAATCAGCTGTCACTCACAAATGCATCACATAATGTTTAATAATACACACATTTTTGCTTTTCAGTTCTAAAATGCCTGCGATTATCTTCAGACCCAGTTACACTAAAAATTAAACGCGGTAAGCCACTATACCATCACCATGTCTCAGCCTGGTTCCATATGCTTACTGTGAGTTATGGAATCATGGTCAAAGTGGGATAATATTTGGGGTTAAAATCCCGCGTATTTATCTGCTTAAGGTTTTAATTTCTATTGTTCATGCATTAACCCCAGGTATGACCATGTGTTAGCTTTAAGCTTCAGCTTTCTTCTTTTCGAATTTCAGAGAATTCCGTACATTTTGGGAGACAGTTCTTGAACGTGATTAAAATTAATAGTCAGCTTTCGTTCACGTGAACCTACTTCAATACCTCGCTATTGATTGATAGCAAACTGATCAGTCATCAGTATATTATATTATTAAAGCGATTTGGGTCAATACCTACAGGTAGGAGCTGATTTATCGTAATAACGCAAAGAGAATCGATTGACGCAATAGTGCTGTTATTGTTTATAATATTTTCTGCAGAGATTTACTTTGAAGTGTTAATTAAAAATAATGGCCTGAGGTCTGGAAATGTGCCAGCGTTTGTTAAAAAGTAGCCGGTTCTCTCCTGTTCTGGAGTAGCAGGCCTACCGAAAACACTTAAGTAACTTAACTATAATTTTCGTTTTTCGAATCATAAATAATTAATTAAAACGCCCTTGGCAAGAGGCAAAGGAATTGTTGTCGTTAAGCAAGGAGCCTCTAATAAAACAGGAAATCGATTTTGTTTCCATCCTCCGAGAGTCGTTTAACGACCACTAGGCCAAACAGTCAAGTTCTTTCGAAAAAGTGAGACCTGCTGAAAAGCAGTTTTACACTCTTTTTCTCAGGAAATTCTCCTTACTTTTCTAAGGAGACACTTTTCCTGAACAACACTAACCAAGCACTATGATAGGATAATTCAAAATCATCTCTAGATCCGAAGATTAAATCTACGGTCCGCAAACACCTTCAGTCGACAGCAGGGCCAGACCAAGGGCCCCGAGAACGGTCCCCCCTAGCCAACAAAGGGCGGCCGGAGCCGGCCGTGCACCGGACACACCATGGGCGGCATCTGGCCGCCACAAATGGCCGATTGCCGCCGGAACACGAACCCCTTTTGTTGGAACATGAACGTCTTCAAGGGGAACCACAGCCCCCCAAAATGGGCGCGCCTAAGTTTGAGGCCTACATGATGACCGGTGAACACATACTCAATATTTCCAGGATGCCACAGACTACTAGCATAATTCCCAAGCAACAAAAGAAGGTAAGAATTGTAGAGTAGAAGATTTACTAAAGGGAAATATGTCAAGGTTTTATTCGTTGACATTATGGTGAAGGATAAATTCAGATAAATATATATCGGTTTCTTAGTAATCTAAATTTTGTATACTGAAATTATTAAATAACCAAAAGTTCGAAACAATATAATAATTATTATCAAACACAGTAGAGAAAGTTTATATGTTTGGAACAATTCCTTGATAATATAGTGAATGTGCATTTTTTAAATCAATTTAATATTTCGTTAATTGTTTCAGAAGAAATTTGAGGAATGTTAACCATTTCTTGAAAAATGTGTCAAAACGCAATTGTTCAGTGAAAAAATGTGGATACCTATATGTGTTTTATGGGTCTAAAATAGAAAACGTGTAGAAAAGAACCCATATCTGTTCAGTAACAATAAATAGGCGGCTTGTTGCATCTTAGAAAGTAGATTGGAGACTGTTTTTTCTCCTCCCTTTCTCAAAGGTTGTTTTAAAAACAATAAAATGTTGTTTTATTTTGAATCTCAGCTGGCTTACTTTACACTAATTTGATGAATGCATTTAATTAGTTTAGTAATGTAATTATTTGTATTACTTTTGAATTTAACACGCCCTTTTCTGGCATGACACGACATTTAATATATCTATTAATTGATGGACCCAATTCTTTACTAAAAACATCCACTACTCTATTTCTCAAAACTAACACTTTAAATATCTTGACACATTCCGGAAATGTTTAATGATTACATTTATAATTTTTATCTTAACCGCGGACAGAACTACATTCTCAGGACACAATCCATCTGACAAAATTAGAAATTCAAATCTGGGACGAATGCAGAAATTCTCGTTACTTATACTCGACATGAAGGAGGTTTTAATGCAAATAGAAGAATAATATTATAATTTCAAATCCCCTCGACCTAACTGGAGCACCTGGTCCTCTAAAATTAGTTCGCAACTCAAAGGAAAGTTCAAAAAGTGATGATAAAGCTTTGAAAATTTATACGATATTAGCATTGCAATGAACATCTTTTTTTTTAAATAAAAAATTCGTTATCTGATTAATATTTCAATCTTCGACACGCGTAGTATTAACAAAAGTGTCCTCTTTCTGATAACGGTAGATAGTAAAAATGATAGATTTGTTGTATTATTTATTAAGGACATTTGTAAATTACTCATTGCTTATTGGTTTATAAATTATCTTGTGACTATCACGCTCTTCGAATAGGTTTATATTGAATTTTGTTTCTTTTATATCAGTGCAAAATGTGTTTTACGCTTCCAATAATAATAATATGCTGACTTGTCGCTATTTGAAGCGTGGCAAGGTGAGTCAAAGTATGTGGTTTATTAGAAAATTTATATTAACTAGAGAAAATTTCAAAGATTTTCGTTTTGTTTTAAGGCGGACCATTCAAGATACCATAACAGCCACGCTCACCACTTGCGGCATCAGCCCAAAGAACATAACTCAGTGCCAAATAGCCCCAACGAGACGGACCTGAGCCGAGGGGGTCGTTCATCGGGGCCCAACTCGGCGCACACTTCCCCCGTAGGGGGCGCTCGAAAGGACCATCCTCCGGTACAAGTAAGCTTCCATTTCAAACTCAAATTTAGCGCTCAAATTCATGGTAATTACAGCATTCACCTCAAGATGCTTATCCGGCTAACAGTTTCGTTCGGACCAGCCGGAGCGAGGATCAACTTCAGATCCAGAATAATTTGGGCGGTGCCGTGAGTACAGCCAATTCAGAGGCGGACGAAGATGTCGCCAGCTCTTTAAATACGCTTTTAGATACTCGGCCTGACTCAGCTAATAGTGATAGCGATAGGTAAATAAAAAATCATTCATCTTAAAATTAACAAAACTATCAAAGCTTTCTGTTGAAAAATCTCTGAGGAGGATCAATTTTTGCAGGATCGTATGGACGTATAATGCTCCAATTTCGGAACTACACAAATTAGGCCACACATTGTCCAACGGAAGCAGTTCGTCGCATAACAGCAACACGTCAGCCTCAAGTAGTCCTCTGCACACGGGTTCCCCAAATTCTCCTACATCTGTGTCTTCCTCTGTGATGTCGAGCCAGTCGGGTTCCCGTCGCGCCCCCTATACTGTGACCACTGGTCTACAGCAACAGCAAACACTAGATTTCAGTGTTTCGGAAGGTAAACAGATAATCAAAATGCTTTTAAAAACAGCCTTGTAGATTTGAGTGGAAGGGACTAATTTACAGGGTACTTCATAAAAAAATAGCATAAGTTGTTTATGTTTCTAAACGTGAATTTTCGGAATTACTTTCGGTTAAAGAGTGTTGGGATAATATGTATTCTCATATGGAATAGTAACTCTCAAATCCGTACAAACTGTACGCTCGTGCCTGATACCTGTATTTTATATTTGCTATGGAATATACTATTTCGCCACCAAACACATAAAAATTGATATACTGTTAGTTGAACACCAGACGATGATGGGGTAAATTACAATTATCATAGAAAAATGCATTGGTCAATATTTCATGTTTCATTCACATTTCTTCTATTTGAATGCAACAAGAGATAACTATTACTTATCGCCTTGATTGAAAACGTTTCAGCGTTATTAATAGTGCATTTATGTGTGCTTCTGCACGCGTTATTTTGACTTGATTGTTATTGATTATAAAGCTCTTATTAATATATTTTATGCAGTAATAATATGTTTATTAGACAGAACAGTATTTTTCATTCCTTATTCAGTTTCTCAAGTAGGTACTCGAAGAAAATGAATGTTTATGGGACGTATGAAAGTTAGATAATAATCTAGTAATTCTTACTTTTTCAGCTATTTCCAACATTTCCAGCCCGGACTACCACGACGATGATGACAGCGTGGGCATCCGCGATTACGTCATGGAGATCAGCGATCATAGTGACAGCGACAGCACGCTTCTCGGTCCAGAGCCGGGTAAAAGACGTGCCAATTCTAGAATTCCTAATGAGGGGACTACGCCAAGCGACCACAAAATCGTGATCCAGGTACGTGGTCCCCATGACAAAAGGGGTCTAGACAATGGGGACAGTGTTCTGGATCAAGTGATTTCGGTACTAAACCCTCTTCCAGACATTATTTCCAAGTCAACTTATATTTTAACAATTTAGGAGGTGAACGAGGAGGAAGGCAGGGAGGATGACAAGAGGTCGTCGCCTCAATCCTCAGAGGACGAGAGCGATGTGGACAGTTTGCATAGTTTTCATTACTCGCCGAAGGCAGTTGATATGCCCTCGGCCATTAGATTAGCGAAGAGATTATACGGTTTGGACGGATTTAAAAAATCCGACGTGTCGAGGCATCTCAGCAAAAAGTAACAATGCATTTACATTCCAAAAATCATTTTTTATAAAAATTCTCTTCCAGCAATGACTTCAGTAGGGCTGTGGCAGAAGAATATTTAAAATACTTTAACTTTGAAAAAGATACCTTAGATATAGCTTTAAGAAAGTTCCTTAAACAATTCTCCTTGACCGGCGAAACGCAGGAGCGTGAACGTGTGTTAGTGCATTTCTCTAAACGATATTTGGATTGCAATCCTGGATCGTTTAATTCACAAGGTCAGCTGCAGCGATATTTCCACCGCAGAATCCAAAACCAAAAATTTCAGATGCGGTGCATACACTTACGTGCGCAATTATGCTTCTGAACACTGATCTGCACACGCAAAATGTGGGCCGAAAAATGAATTGCGCCGATTTCATCGAAAACCTCAATGATCTGAACGAGGGCGAGAACTTCCCCAAGGAGATATTGAAGCATTTGTATCACGCCATCAAAAGCCATCCCTTAGAGTGGGCTCTGTAATTAATTACTATAATAGGAAAGTTGTTGAAAATGTTTGGTTTTTGATTTTACAGGGACAATGACGACGGGGATGTGGGGCAGTCGCATTTGAGGAATAACGAAGTGAATTTGTTAGGAAATCCCTTTTTGGATGTGCCAAACTCGTCGAATGCAGTGGAGTACAAGAAGGGTTATGTGATGCGAAAGTGTTGCTACGAGGCCAATGCTAAAAGAAGTGAGTATGTTTTAAATTGCAAAGTATATTAATATAATACTTCCCAGTAGCTTGTTGTAAATCAACGTGCTCTGTTTTTGGGGACACTGTGTACTTATTAAAAAACAGATTTTTCTAAATTAAGTAATTTTTCTCATTAAAAATTCAGAAAATATCCTGGGTAAATCTGGACCGTATTGGTACTTTAATTTCTTCATTACCTTGTTATATGGTGTATTGCCTGCAATTGTGGGTAAATTGATACGTTTTTGTGATTGATGGTCGTCTTTAGAAATTACAAAACGTAAAGAAAATGTGCTGACAGCAATTTTCTTTTGTGCATGCTGTAATGTCTGGTGACGGATAGTGGGCAAAATAACTTTCTTAAAATACCGAAACAGCTTATTAACAAAAAGACGTATCCACGGAATTATTTCAGCTGTAAATGTCAATATTCTGTATTGCGCCTGAAATTTTTCTGCGTTTGCGACAATAAATTGACTTTCACAAACATTCTTATGCTTAGCAGCACTAACAACTAATACTTCGCACATTTGCCGCAACTATGACAGTAATTAAAAACCATTTATTTATTTCGATTTTAAAGAAATTTGCGCCACCGGTAGCGAAAATTCAATGACTTAATTGAATCTTATTAAATATTTTTTCGGGTAGGTATTTATGTATTTCCAAATGTGTAATTCGATAGACGTAGTCATGTTTCTTTGAAGAATTAATATATTTTAAATTATGAAAATAAATTCATATGGGTTGGAATTGAGAAAAAAATTGGCGAGATTGTCGATAAATTACTGTGGCGTTACGAATTTCTTTAAATTCTTTAATTGCAAATCTGTCTTTTAATAACTTAGACATGTTTCGTTTAAAAATTGGTATGTTTTAAAATTAAAAATTAAATTTAAAAAATCTACCACACTATCTTCGGATTTCAATGGCGATGCTGAATCGCGTTGTTAACAATTCCCCGAAGTATTTTGGTTAACAATCTATCACCCCTTAAAACCAGGCATATTTCTTTCAAGGAATAGTATTAGTTAAATTGAAAGTAGAAATTAGTTTATTTTGGGCTTACTAGGCCAATATTCTTCGAATTCCAATGGTGTAGCTGAATTTTGTCCAGTTTTTCCGAGATTTTACCTCTCAATCTGTCACTCCATAGACGTACATACATGCGTATCTTTCAAGAATTAATGATTACATCCAAAGAGTATCTAAAATAAAATTTACGAAATACTTTATCAACTGCAATCTCCAACATTCTCATGTGTTTTATTTTCGCCATTTGGATCTAATTTTACACTTTCTTCCCAATTCAAGCAAATAATCTTTGTCAATTCGGTCCTTTTTGTCATATTTTTATATCAATAATCTTTTACAAACATCTTTGCGGATGATTTCATCGAACTGACAAACTTTCCTAGTTTTGGTAAATATTTCAAGGCACCATCTACTAACCCTACAGGAACAAACCCGTAGAATAGCATTCTAGACCTTGCAAAGCATGTAGCAATACAATAGCGCTGTTTCGAAGGCCTCTGCTGCGTTTTTCTAGCGCCGTTCCACAAGCGCAGCTGGAAGATGTTCTACTGCACGCTCAGGGACATGGTCCTGTACCTACACAAGGACGAGAATGGATTTCGCAAGAACCAAATGGGCGGCGACAATTTGCATAATGCCATCAGGATACACCATGCTCTAGCTACCAAGGCCCAAGATTATACCAAGAAGCAGTATGTGTTTCGGCTGCAGACAGCTGATCAAGCGGAGTATCTTTTTCAGACAAGGTTAGTCGAAAAAAAAGGGGCTTAACGATGGGCTAATGTAGTCCGAAACGTTGACAATATTTAAAAAATGTGGTAACACTTCATTGGTGAATTTTCAGCGAAAATAATTGATTGTTTTTCTTTCCCACTTATATGTACGTTATCCCGTCATATTGCTATTTTGATAAAATTTCGAAATATTGAATTTCACAGTGACTCCAAGGAATTGCAATCGTGGATAGACACTGTCAACTTTGTTGCGGCTAGTTTCTCGGCCCCCCCACTTGAGGCTGCAGTGGGGTCCCAGAAGAAGTTTCAAAGGCCGCTCTTGCCTTGCAGCCATACGAAATTAAATTTGGTAAAATGTTATTTATGTTGCTTTAAGATTTAGGAATAATTTTGTGTAATTTCAGCGCGAACAACTGGAAGATCACGAGGAGAGAGTAGTGAGACTGGAAACCACATTGGAGGATCACCGAAAGAACCCGCCTGATAAAGGCGCCAAATCTCTGGTGGTTCAAAACTACAAGGAAAAAGAAGTTTATCTGGTATTTGAGGTAAACGTCCTCTGCTTACCTTATGACATAAATTTTACTTACCATTTTGTTATTTATTTCAGATTAAACGGTACCGTACCTATGCTTACATGCTGCGGTCGCGAGCTCCCGCCCCCATCAATCCCCCGATAATCGAAACCGCTCCCGCAGTACGATTGGCCCAAAACAGCATCGGGGAGGTGGACGAATCGGTAACCTCTCCCCAGCAGAGCCACGTGTTAGTGGTGGAGGGTAATGGGGGCGGCCTGGTGCCGCCCCCCATTCCGGAACGCAGATCATCACCAGTCACAAACAGGTACAGCTACAGACAGGCCATCTACAGTGGGAGCGGAGAGATAGATTGACGTAGTTTGGTGTTTGGGTGTGGTGCCGGGGGGTTTTGGGTGTGAGCTTGATTTGGTTTGGTCGAGTGTCCTTTTGGACGTATACAGGGTGGTTGGTGTTTCAGTATTGGCAAGTCTAGTATAGCAGAAAGTTAAACCTGCTTTGTGTCTGCTGTGTGTTATACTTGATGATTATTATTGCATTTGCCAGAAGTATTAGATTTTTACCATACACGGAAAAGTCACTGTTTCAGTGATTCTAGACGATTTAGATGCTCTTTTTAATAAGACAACACTTATACCTAATGATATTCCTAATTTATATTTACTTTATTTATTGTTTTTTACTTAGTTTTACTTTATTTGCACCACTTGATCTGTTTTTACACATATTTGTTTGTTCAAACTTGTGTTTTATTGTGATGTTTCGCAGAAATTAATTAAAGTCTGGCAATGTGGCGCAAGAAATTTTTCAACTGCCATGTTTGGTTGTTTCTCTAGCACTCGTGTGTCAGTAACCTGTGATGGTTAACAAATGAATGTTGCAGTGTTACTATTTTGAGATTGTCTTTAAACGGCAAATTTAATTTAAAATACTTAAAATAATACTTTTCGGCCGTAGGGAAAATATTTCTATGTTAACGCCCATTACTTTAGAGCTTGTAATTTATTATGATGTTTTCTAAAATTTATTTAAAGTCTGACAACATAGCGGTAAGTTTTTCAACGGTTGTCTATCTCACATTTGGCGTCAACCGTCTACACCAGCCATGCCAGATTGACAAATTAATGTCGCGCCATGTTGCCGTTGAGATTGTCTTTATTCAACGATCTAAGAAAAATGATCTTAGCATTCTGTTTTACAGCTTTGTCGACCCTTTTTGACAAATTAGATACTAATTCATCGCGGGGAAATCAAAGGAAGTGACGTCATAAGGGTACTTATAATATTTAGCGGTCTTCCGCCATGTCGAGAAATCTTTGCTACATTAAGCCGTTCGAGATTGTTATCTTTAGCCGATGAATTTGATCAAAAATACTCGAAAAAAAAACATTTCTGACAATAGCGGAAACAATGTTTATGCTTCTGTTGTTTATATGTATCGTCAGGTTTTGGATACACCAAACAAACACGACGTTATCGACGAGAGGAGAAGTCATCTCGGATAGTTATAGGGGCTGTGAACAATAAGTAGCTAATAAAGAAACTGTAATTGTGATTCTTAAATCACAGACACAGTTTTTAACGTAAAATATTGTCGTTGTGCCATTGGCGAATTACACGGGGAGAAATAAAGTATATCTTATGAGAAATTTAAGTAATGTAGGATGTAGATATTTATTTTTACTATAAAATTACAATTTCAAGTATAGAAGTATTTATACCATCTGAACGCATAATCGAGTTGCTTCTTCACGAGTTTTGAATCCCATTGAGCGGACTTGATAACACGTCAAATTAAATAATAACTCACAAATAAGTCAGGGACTATTTTTGGTTGAATTGCACAGATTAGGAGCTTACTTAAATTTCCAGAGGCCAAATTAATGGTATCATACTAATAATTTTGCTCTTAAGTTTCCGTGATCAGGGATTTTAAGTGTTCTCCACTCCCTGAGAGAATATCGTAGAAATGGCTGGGAAAGCTTTATAGGGGTGCTGCGACAATAAACCCATTACACAATAACACCAGAGAAGTATTCAACACTATAAACTTGCACGATAAACTCTGGTGGGGGATTTCATGTCTTTGCAACTTGGTTCTACCTTACTGTTACTGTGTTTTAGGCGTTCCCCGTCTTCCAAAAAGAGGCCGCAAAACAATGTTCAGTTGGTAAACTATATGGATGTAGGATCACATCTTTGTTACTAAGTTGTTAAGCTCCTAATCTGTATTTGGCTTATTTTGTCTTGCTACCATCAAGCCGTCTATCTAACCATAGTGTGGATAAAGAGACATGTATTATTGGTTGCCTTGACATTTGACAACAATGTACCACACGTCAAATTAGTGTTTTATATAGAAACTATATCGTAAACCTTTAAAATATAATAATTAACCGTAATAAGTGTACGAACAGAGATGTAATATATTGAGAAACTAGATACTTAAACGATCATTACTACACTAGATTGTATTGTAGAAAATGGGGTGTTAAATCATCATCGTTCATTCAAAGTGGTGATTTACCCACGAGAAAGTAATTTTCTTTTGGAAATCAAATATGACATTATTTGTTAAAAGTATAAATAAAAATTTTAATTACAAGGAATTCTTTTATTGTTGTAGGTGTAGTATTACTTTTGTGCACATTACTTTCTGCCATGCCGAAAGCTCTATCTAATGCCCATCAAGGTTCGTTTAGTTCTTAATTATCGACAAAGATATTCACCGCTTCTCTTTCTCGCAAAATCATTACATAGAAATACATTCTCTTATTACGCATTCCGCGTTGAATTTCCAACGGTTTTTGGGGTCCAAAATCACCAATAAAACAGTAAGTATATCACAAAGTATTTAGTAGTGTTTGAATTTTGTAGGTAATAAGATAATGTATTTTTTCTTTTTACGTAGGGCATGGAATTAACTGACTGCATGACAATTACTTCCATCTTTTTCATTTTTCCAGATTCACGGCTCTTTATTCCTACTAATAACCACTAATCGGTATTACAGTGGGTTTACCTAAAAATAATTCTATTTATATGCATAAACCACAGTAATACTATTTCACCGTGTGACAGCTTTACTTTCATATAAAAATGTCACAAGATAAACTAATCGCCCATGATCGTTTATTATATTTATATCTTATTCCCTTGTATAGGAAATCAACCACGAAATGAACTCGAAGAGAAGTCGAAGCTGCGTATACTATTGCAATTCTCATGACATAGACAAGGACTTGTATGCGCTAAAAGCTATCTCGAATCTAGAAGAAAATTGGCACTAAGTGTGGTTGTGTTCGTTTAGCTTTCTCGCTTTCATGTTGTTGGCCTAAAATGTTAAACACTGCGAGTACCTATTTGCCAAAGACTCATACGACTATACTTCCCGCCTTTCTGCATGATTTTTTTTATTGTATACGTATATCCCACCACCACTTCTACTAAGGCTTTCGCTAATTTTATACGATACGATTATTTATTGTAAATATGTAGCTTACAATATATATATTTTTTAATTAAAAAAAACTGTTTTATTTTCCATGAGTCACAAAATAAATATTATACAAAAACAATTTTCTGTGGTTTTTGTTGAAAATTTACGGAATAGAATCGGGATCCCAATCGTATTTTACCCGCTTCTTCAAATTACTTAAAATGTTAACGTCATCATCTGGCAGAGTGAAATCAAGCTGAAAATTCTCCTCCATGTGTTTTTTATTGGCTGCTTTTGGAATTACTGCCACGCCTTGTTGCAAAGACCACTTCAAAATTATCTAAAACTAGATGTTTAGCTTTATTGTTAATCAAAAACTCTATAATACCTGTGCATTCGTTTTATTTAGTCGCTCGGCTATGTTCTTCACTTGAGGGTCGCTGAGCAGGCTCTGACTGCCAGACCCTAAGGGCATATAAGCTTGAACTAAAATTCCATTTTCTTTGCAAAATTCCAGGACATCATATGGATGATAATAGAGGTGCCATTCAATCTATAAAACGCAAAATTATGGCAATCATTCTCAGTTTCTGCTGGTTTTTACTTGATTGATAGCAGGCAAAACTCCTTCAGAATTGTCAAACAGCTCTTTCAAGTGTCTGACATTGTAATTGCTCACTCCAATGTTGCGCACAAGACCTTCTTTCTGAGCTTTAACCATCTGTTTCCAACTTTCAGCCCTAAGTTTTGCTATTTTTGACGAGCCAGCTCCATAAGCACCAGGCCAATGAATTAAATATAAGTCTATGTATTCACAATTAAGTTTTTTCAGTGATTCTTTTATGGCATTATAGGCTTTCTCTCCATGATCACTTGGTACTAAACAAAATAGTAATGATAACCATATATATAATAATCTAAAATATTACAAGTGAACTTTTTACTCTTAAAAACACTTACACAATTTCGTTGTAATAAACACATCTTCCCTCTGCAAGTTATGTTGAGGTAAAAGCACCTTCAGTGCCCTTCCAATGTCAATTTCATTTTGATACATTTTAGCTGTGTCTAGAATACAGAACTGCAGATTGTTTTAAAGAGAATATAATATAAATTTTTACCAAATAACCTGTAACCAATTTTAAGAGCATGGTCCAGAACGTCTCGTGTTTGCTCATAGCCATCAATCATGTAAGTACCAACTAAATGAGATGTAGAAATTTGAATTATTACCGCAGATTTTATTTGAGGGAATTAATAAGTCGTTTAAAAGGATTATTTATTTAAAGGTGTACTCACATCCCAAAAGAGGGATAAGGTCTCCACTGTGCATCTTGAAGTTCATATTTATGCGTAATTAAAGGTGATTATTTCATTTTAGTTCTCAAGTATTGTAGTTAAACGTGAAGAATTTCATATAACACCCAAGTAATGAATTAATCAATTCGTTAATTATGATAAAGTAAAAAATGTGTGTTTATTATTATTATTATTATTGTTTTTATCAGCTGATTTGAGGGCTGCGTCACTTGTCAGAAAGTCAGCTGAGAGTTAAATAGGCGCTTTCTATAAAAGTCGAGATCCACTCAATCGATTCTAGAGGCTTTCTGATCAAATAAATGGTCATAACCAGTGGGGCAAAATTTCAAGTAACGATGTTAGGCTGTTCAAAGACAATCTGAATAAACTTACGCCTAAATAATTGTTTATGTGTTTGATGAGCCACTCAATATTTTTTTCAAGTGGAAAGCGAAAGAAAGCATTATTTCTGTGAATAATTGAATATCTATTGAAAATCCAATTTAATAATTGTCTTAAAGAATTTGTTCAGCCATTTCACTGTATGACCTTATCAAAAACTTTCGCATAGCATCCATGTCTAGTCGCCATCAGGGTGAAGGACAAATAATACATATCGGAGTAACTTTCAAAAACAATCCCCAAAAAAAACTATTAAGGAATTGATAAGAAATGCTTGAAACTTAAATTATAGCAATATATGAAGCCACGTGAAGATTTGCAATGTAAATTTTAAGTTATATTTCATTACATAGTTAATAAGATTAAATTATGTTCCAAATGTATGAATGCGTTCCCGCATATTTTATCTTCAATAGACCACCAGTGCTTTTTTTATTGTAGTTTTTTTAGTTAATTGGTGTTATATTAAAAAACGTTAAAATTGATCTTAATATTCGTTCTTTTTTCATCACATGTCCATTGC
The DNA here is from genome assembly GCF_040115645.1 of Euwallacea fornicatus. Taxonomy (NCBI): domain Eukaryota; kingdom Metazoa; phylum Arthropoda; class Insecta; order Coleoptera; family Curculionidae; genus Euwallacea; species Euwallacea fornicatus. The sequence continues at coordinate 2,160,946 of NC_089576.1, forward strand.
ATAAATTATAGTAAAGACATATTAATTCATTCATATACAGGGTGTTTCTGAATTGGACAAGCATTGATCTCGATTGGTAACTGAGTACATAGAATTTTCAAACTTTATATTCGTATTAGGTAATCGGTGCTGCTTGATACGAGAGTAGATTGCCTCCAACTACTATGCAGGGTAGAGTATTTTTTTATGTGTTGGTCCATAAAAACCTTTAGAAACATTTAGTGCACTGATAAATTTCAATTTTTTTTCTTAAATTCTTCAATCTCCTGCCTAAATTTTATTTCTTTTCGCTTTTGGTCGAATTTCGATCAGTTTTATCATAAATTTATCAAAATACGGTCAAATCCAATATACGGCCCCTAAAGTGTTTCAGAATTGCATAGGACTCTTTGACATACATACAGTGCCACAGAAAAGTATGCGTACCCCCGTCGAAAACGGCTTTTTTTTATATAAGGAATTGGATAATAAAGAAAATCCTTTTGGAAAAATTATATATGTCTAAACATATAGTAAATTTGTTTTTAATTAAGCAACAAAAAAATCCCTAATTTAACAAAATTAAGAAAACTGATAATTGCAACTCAAAAAAGTATGCGTACGAGAGAACTCATCAACGAATAACAAATAAAAAACCATTCTTAATATTTTGTTGGTCCTCCTTTGGCCTCAATAACTGCCTTTAGCCTATTCTTCGTAGAAAAAACCAAATTTCTAGTAACCACTATTGAAATATCATTCCACTCTTGCGATAGAGAATCTCTTAAATCCTGTTTGTTGTGAATTCTCCTCTTTCTTATGCGTCGCTCCAGTTCACCCCATAAATGTTCGATGGGGTTCAAGTCCGGAGATTGGGGTGGTGAATGGAGTTGTTTTGGGATATTATAAATTAACCATCCTTTTACAATGGCAGATGTATGCATCGGATCGTTGTCCTGTTGGAAGCACCATCCGCTTGAAAGGCCCAGTTTTTCCACAGACTGTTTCAAATTGTTTTTGAGTACGTTCAAATAAACAAATCGATCCATTGTCGTATCTACAAACACCAAATTACCCACCCCACCAGCAGACATACACCCCCAAACCATCATAGACCCTCCTCCGTGTTTTACGATAGGAATAATATTTTTAGGATTTAGCTCTTCATTTACCTTTCTCCACTCTTTGTTTTCCATCACTACCAAATAAATTAAATTTGCTCTCACCACTAAATACGACAGAACTCCAAAAATCATTGGTTTTATCAATGTGTAGATGAGCAAAGTGAAGCCGCTTTTGTTTATTAGTATCTGTTATAAAGGGTTTCTTCATGGGAACTCTACTATGAAAACCTTGTTGCGAAGAACTGCCCTTACTGTTTCTGAATGAACATGTATTTTATGATCGTCTTCCAATGTATTTCGAATTTCCACTGCCGTTGTTCTGGGGTTTTTTTGGAACTAAACGGTCAATAGAGCGCTTAATGCGGGAAGTTATTTTTGGCGGATGGCCACTTCGAGGTCTACTATGAAGTGAATTGGTAGTTGAAAAATTTTCTAAAACTCTTTGAATACTAGATTTGGCCCGTCCAACAATTTTGGCAATACTGTTTAATGAATTTCCTTCATTCCTCAATCTAATAATTTGTTCACGCAATTCAATGCTAATCTCTTTACTTTTTGGCGCCATATCGATCAATTATTCTGTCTAACTAGTGAAAAACCTATGCACAAGCTGGTCAGATTACAACTATTGCAGAAACTAGACGTTAACTTGCAGCAACATGTCAGATCTTAGAGGAATATCGCAAAATCTATTGCCCGTACGCATACCTTTTTGTCCTGCAATTATGAGTTTTTTTAATTTTGTTAAAAGAAGATTTTTTTTAATGTTTTGTTAATAATAAAATTTAATTGAATTTTTGGGCATAAATAATTTTTCGAAAAGATGTTTTTCCTTCTCTGATCCGTTCTGTCCAAACAGCCATTTTTGATGGGGGTACGCATACTTTTCTGTAACACTGTACATATGTACTCTGCAATACAACATAAAGTAATAAGTTCATAAAATCATATTTATTAAATCAATTCATTATAATGACACTGGAACATACAGATATTTATTAAACGATACAACAAGTAGATAAATTGTTCAAAGTAGCCGCCCTTGTGGTAGATGCTACAAACAGCATGACGAATCCATTAGTTTTTGACATTTCGTACAGCATGAGGGTGACGTTAAATAGGTGCTGCAGCTGTCATCTTCCGATTTGTTAGCTACTTTCATGTTCTAACAGGTGAAGAGTAAATGGTAGACTTCATTTAGCTCCACACGAAATAGTCAAAAGTATTAAGTATGTGGTATACCTTGTTTAGGTCAAGGTTTGAAATCATTTACCTAATACCGGTACCAGTAAATGGTTCCCTTATAATAATGTCAACGGGTAGTTGTTTATAGGTATTTTTGTTGCTTAGATGGTTTTGTCAAAGGTTTAGTAAACCACCATTTATAATTATATTTTTAACGTTTTTTTGAATAGATAGTGTATGTCAAATTTAGATATATAAGTTTTAGTACAAAAAAAGAAACACCAGTTCTTTCAATAAAATCTTCTCATCATTAACATCTCGGTGTATTTTATCATTTGTGTTCGTACGTACTACAATTGGTGACCCCGACGTGATTACACCGACGTGAATTGTTATCAAGTGCATCAATTAATTCATCAGATCATTTTCCATTAATCAAACATGTCTCGTTCTGGCCGAAACGCAGATCGTACAGAAGCTAACGGTGAACCTGGTGAACCTCGTAATGAAATCAAAGACCGAATTTTTATGAGGACACCACCTTTCAGCCGAGCAGATCCCGAATTATGATTCGCTCAATTAGAATCCCAGTTCATCATCAACGGAGTGTTCTCAGATGAATTAAGATGTCATACTACAATCGGAGTGATGGATACAGAGAGTTTAGTTTGTGTTAAAGACTTAGTGATTAATCCACCAGCAACCAACAAATTTGAAACTCTTCGTCGAAGAATTTTGGACATTCTTTCGGAATCCCAAGAAATGAAATTCAAGAAACTCTTCTCACAACTTCGACTCGATGACAAAAAACCTTCAGTTTTCCTATCAGAAATGAAAATTTTAGGAGGTGCATCGTTACCCGAGGAGATCCTTAAATTCCTTTGGATACAGAGATTACCCCGTGAAATAAGTGGAAATTCAACAGAACTGTCAAATCGATCAAGAAATATGTGCTTGTAAATTAAAAGTTAATAATAATAGCACGAAAACATCTTCAGAAGACTACCAACACCTAATTAGACGTCTCGAAAATTTGGAAAGACGGAACAGATCACAGTCCCCTTTAAGAAAAGATAACTACCGACTCAATTCTCCAAAAACTAATATTCTTAAAGACTCTTTGTGCTGGTACCATCTAAATTTTCGTGACAAGGCTCGCAAATGTACGCCTCCATGCAGTTTCAAGTCGGAAAACGTAAGAACGAAAAAAGTAGAATCAAAGGATCGCCAAAGTAGTTTCAAAACAAATTTCAACAAGGTTAGACTAGAAAATAATGTTGTTAATAATCCTAGATTAGTTATTAGAGACACTCTAACTGGAATTCACTTCCTTATAGATACTGGTTCCGATGTTTCGTTATTACCCAAATCGTTTCAAATTCAACAAAATCCATTGCAGTACACTTTATTTGCAGCCAATAACACACGTATTCCTACTTTCGGTACCCGATCTCTTACAGTTAGTACATCTAATCCGATCTCTTACAAGTACGTACGTCAAATAGTGTCGTGCAATTGCGAAATACCCTGTATACTTGTACAGCAGGCGCTTGATGACGTAAGTTGCGATAATGAAAATATTGTGTTAAGGTGAACACAAAATTCGCACTAAGTGGACGCGCTATAATGTTAACAATGTGTACGCTTACTGATGTAAACAGTTCTTGGCGATCTCGAAAATGGTACAAATTTTAAGGCTACTAGGAGGTATACCTTTTTTAACCACAATATTAAACAGTATAATATTTTTTATTAAGAGGGCTACTGTAACCGCATAGAAAAAATTTAGAACCCTTTTAATTAGCCAAGGCGGTTACAAGTGGCGCCACCTATTAGCTACAATAAAATCCCCGTTTGCTAAATTTCAGCATCATAACTCTAAAAACTATGAAGATATGAAATTAAATCAAAAATAAAATTTATGCTTTACCACTCTGTATCTTTATTAGTATTAACTTTCGGAATTTAACAATTACGCTGGATCTTAATATTTTAATGGCAGGAATATGCCGTTGCTGTTACATACATTATACAGGCGATACCCTGTATAATGTATACGCAACAGATATACGATGGAAACAATATATTTAGAATCAAGAAGTAAAATACCGACTTAATCGGTATTGAAACCTTTTAGATATAATTGTAAAGCCGACTCGTCATGAGTTCCTTCCTCTTAAACTAGTGACTAATAAAATTCCGCAAACGAGACACAATAAGATTCCCCCTGTCCACAGCGGTTCCGCATTACCTATACCTACCTTATTAACTCGTATGAAACTCATTAGATTGCATTCAAATTCTATACCATTTAGCGTCGCGGCATGAGTACTCAATAAGTACCACTAACATCTAAATGCACATTTATTTAACGTAGAATTTGCGCGGCACCGCAAATTGATGTGCCGGTATGAAAAACATTCATCCTCCGCCTTTATCTTAAGGTTTAATCGCACGATAAATAAAACTGTTATCATTTATACCTAGTGATTATAGTGAAGTGATACGGTTTCTATTATTGGAGTTAACACGCAATTAACAGGTGGTGAGAAGATGGCACAACTAATTGGGGTGGTTTTGAGTGTGGTTTGTGCAGTTTTGATGGTGAGGGGGGAAGGCAAGTATTCAGAGGCTGTGATCTAAACGAAAATAGAAATTTGGGGATTAAAAGAAGGGTGAAAATTATGATTTAGTTGATATGTACGTAAATTGGTGTAGGAGTGCAATTTAAGGGCAGCCGTGATTAAATACAAGGTTAACGTGAATAGCAAATTACAAAATTCCATATGTACTGATAACAGATAATTATAGCCGCGTGCTAGAAGGCACTACTAATTAATTTAAGGACACTTTCCATTGTTTGTGGGTATAATGCAAATATAATAAAAAATCAAAAAGTTTAAGAAAAATTTAAAAAATAAAGAAAATAATGTCAAAAGAAAATCAACGCAAACAGGGCTTTAAATTGAAACTTCGGCGCATTATTAATTTTCTTTATTTCATAATAAATTTCACCGTAATACCTTGCAATATCTAGTTTATATCACTGGTTGGCATTCCTATACAGCTTGACCTAGGCGATGATGGTTCATCTCGCGTTTAAACGGTTTAATTATTTTATACTAAATTTTAAAATTTGAAGGTCGTCAGGGACTAACACCACATTAAAAATTTATTTAATTTGCTGTTTTGTAAAAATACCAAATGGTTCTTTTATACATAATAGCTGTAACCTTGTTTCAATCGCACTCGTGAATTTCGTAAGGCGTAAATGGATTTTAAGACGCTTTCTAGCCTATTGATACACGCGAACGTTGCGTGCATATATCGAAAGTGGCGACGGATTTTATGCTTTTATGTTAAGGGAGATTATATGGAATTTTACACGAAGATAATGCCGAAACACTTTCGATTTTATGAGTTGAAAACCCCTTGGGAAAACACAATATTTAAAAAAAAAATTAGATATCAAAATATTTCGTGTAGTCATGACGACCCATGATTCAGAATAAATGGATGTAGCATCGTGTTTTATAGTTCTTATTACCCTTTTTGGCAAATTAGATACCAACACATGGTGGCCTAATCGTAGAAAATCGCCACCGAAAGTATCTAAGGGTATAAAAGTACTAATACATAGCAGTTTTTTCTTTAAAAAGCAGCATAAATTGTATCGAAATGACGACAAATATTTGTCACATCTAGTGCTTTTAAATAGTTGATCGGCTGTTTGAAGAAATTACGTCACCACGTATCTGTGGTGTCATAAAGGCACTCATGCAAGGCGGCTCTCTCTCCAAAAAGTAACAAAAATTTTACTTCAGTAACGGCGATTGTTTGCTACAGCCAGCGGTCCTAAATTCTTATAGCAATTTCATCTGAAGGTGCCACGTCACTATGTCTTCTCTACTGAGATTCCCCAAACTTAAAGAAATATCTCGGAAGAGAATTGCTAGAAACGCATATCATTTCAGAAGGCCACCACATTGATCAGCGAATTCTAAAAGATCAATTGGTAATTGGCATTGACCAAAACTCATCCGTACCAGAAGGGCAGGCTTCTTTAGCAGAAATGAGTTCTTCGGAACATTCTTTCAACCCTGTTCTAACTACTCCGGTTAACATTACTGCCCTACTGCGGAGCGATAAAGCATCTAGAGTAATAGGTGATGGTAACTTCCCAAAAACCTTAGGAAACAGAACTTCCTAACTCCTTTATGCTTCCAGCAGAGAATGATCCAATTAATGTAAATTACCAACAAGACACAAAAAATAACACGGACACGGAAATTGAAGATTTGCTGCACAGAAATGACGTCAATGACGAAGGTAGTACCGAATCGAGGTATTAGAAACACCTTTAAAAAAAACTAAAATTTCAGAAAAATACATCCAAAACTACCAACATCCATTCGAACCGGAGATTCCCATTAATTATCCGGATAAAATCGACAAAGAGGCGGAGCGAATTGAGGATAGTGAGAAGACTGAAGATGAGCTAAGGCGCCATAAAGATGGCAAGTTCAAATTTAAGTTTCATCTTTTTTTTGCGAATATTGTGAAAATTAATTTCAGAAAATATCAGCGATGGGCCTCATGGTCCTCTGGCGGCAGTCCTCATATCAATGTTGGTAGCTGTTGCAGCCTTATGCTATGCCGCTCTATTAATATGGAGAAGATATCTTGAGTAAACAATTATCAGACAAATGCTTTTTATATTGCTAAAAAGTATTTTCGCAGGAATAAATATGGAAGCCGTACTTTGTTGGTCGAGGATGAAGAGTTAGCAGATCCGAACGATATGAAACATTTCTCTGTAAGTTTTCACGTCAAACAGTTTAGGGCAGTAGCACCACAATACTCTTTTTTTCAGATCTAGGGATAAACTTTTTCTTAGATAAAATGTACTTAAAGTGAAGTTCCTTTCTGCAAACCAACGATTTGTTCACCTCATTAAGACCATAGTGCGTCGATCGTTTACACCATTTTTTTACAACTCATGTTGACATTTTGCTATTTTAAGCATGTAAATAAAACAAAAGGGACGGCGGTTATTTCTATGAGAAATTAGTTAAGATTTACATAGGAAACTTAACTAGTAATAATCGAGTAAAAATCTGTGATACTTGGAAAATAAACTATTTACGCAAGGGTGTATGAATCGTGTTTTATTAGAAATCTACTAAGAGTTATGGAAATATAATATACACTAGATAACTATAAAACATCACAGTTGCTTAGAAAATATTGCAATAGCGTTAAGTGTCCTGCTTAATAGCTCGGTTAGAAATTCAGTGACTAGAAAATAATCTTTAAGCTCATTTTTTATTTCAGCATAGAGCTACACTATAAAAAGATTAAATCACCATTTAGAGGCACATAGGCATACAGACAGTAATACTAATTAGGAAGATTTCCTGGTCGATTATTTGCGCAAATCTAATACGTCTAAAGGTGTGTTCTCGATGCTCACATGACTTGCGTTCTGGAAAGAAAATTAACCTTTAAGTCAGCGAAAAGTTGAAAGAAGTTGAAGCCACGAATGAAATTTCAACAGAAGCATTTGTATTGGAAATTTTGTCTGAATCTACAAAACTGATCAACATTCTGAGTTTATTTTAACGTTTCTATAGATATTATCCTCCTTGTTAAGCTACCAGAACCTTGATCTATTATCCATAAAATGCTGCACCCTTAAAACCACAGTTCTAGTTATTTTCATTGCGGTCCAACAAGCAAAATCACCACATAAATTTTGCCCAATTATGTTGTGGTGTTTTTTCTCTGGTACTGCTACGAAGTTGTCAGTACGATTTTATAGAAGATTCGCGACGGTTCTCACAGTATTAATTTTGCTCCATTCAAATAACAGAAATAAAATTAGGCAGTAAAACAAAAATTCGTTCATTAGGCAATCAAACATACACAATCAATACCGCGTTTCTTCCTACAATTATTAAAAAATATATCTGCAGATGGCGCACTTCTCCCAAAGCTTATAAATACCAATAACTTATAAATGATTCAATACTATCACTTACCTTGAACAAGGGAGGATCCGTGGTATGGGGATGAAATCCACTCTCGCGACAATTGGCGATATATTGAAGACCATAGTTTGGAGTCAGATTAAAAAATCCTGTACTGAAAATTCATATTTGACATTAAAGTTTTTTTTAAACAAATAATGTTAATCTTACTTATTAAATTTGGGGGAACACACTATGGCGATAGCCTCAGGCATCAGTAGCTGATAAGGACAGTGTGTGTGCAAGTCTACACTTGACAGAAATGCGGTCTGAGTAGGATGGGTCTGTAAATGCATTGAATACTCTTTGATTTTATGTTTCATATAATACTGAGCCCCCATATTTTCGTTAATTTAAAGCCTTAGCTAAAGAAATTCGACTTTGACTTATAGAGGATATGGGAGGAAGGGCTTACATGAATCCAGCCAATAGTAATTAAATTATACTGGTCTTGGAAATCAAAAATTTCCTCTTCATTTGTAGTTGTACAGGAGTTTGAAGTACCAGTTTGTTTCGGCACAATCATATGAGTTATTATTAACTGATTTTTCTCCTATAAACACCATTATACAAAAACATAAATTTTTTTTTTTTCACAAAAACTTACTAGCTTTCCTGCCAATATTCCACAAGTTTCGATGTTTTTATTTGTGTTTTCCTGGGCCAAACTTTCAAAAAGACTCATTATTTTTGAAGGAACTATCACTTTCTTCAAATCCTCATTATTATAACCAAAAGTCCCTAAAGGCTTTTTGGTCCGGTCAAATGAGGGCAGAATTGGATATGCACTAGAATCGGTACTGTTTTAAATACGGATAAATCTGATAAAAATTAGATACCTTTCAATTGCTGGTGCTGAAGGGGTAGGGGTGACTAAAGCTACAGTTAGATTGGCATCGGGATAATTAACATTATCTATTGAACTTGGAATTTTGGCTGTAACAAATTCAGGTGATGGACCCCTAGGTTTAACACTAGAGTCTTCTTTTTTCTTCAACTCTGCCTTTTTCCTTCTTTCTTCTGCTTCATTTTCACACAATTTCTGTATTTAATTTGTGGTGTATTAGTAATAAAAACTGTTATCATGACTCACCAAACTAGCACTATAACTGTCATATTCTTTCCGATAGATTTCTAATAACTTCTCCTTTATTTTTTCAGCTTTAGGAAGCACATCTTTTACCACATCGTGAATGGATGATTTCTGGGGTAGAGGTACTGTATTAAACTCTGGATGTTTCCTTATTTTTTCCAAAAAGAGAGTCATGAATTTTAAATACAGATAGTAAGCATTCTCTAAGTTTCCTTCTTTATAATACACATTGGCCATTCGGACCATTTCCAAACCTGATCGGTAATATCTATAACAAATAACTGTACTAGAGAATGAATGGTAACAACTTTCTTCACTATCTTTACCTTTTTGGCGGCACATTGAAGTCGACTTCAACTAAATTGCTATGATCAATTATCTGTTTTAACCGTTTGTTGGGTTGATAGTTATCTAATATATCAGACATGTTTTTGGCCATTTTCTTTTATGCGTTGTTGCACTTCAATGACTTCAAGCGGGTTTGCTATGTATACTGTGAAAACACAATTACCGGATTATTGTTCTTTTATACGCTCGGTGAGTCACTATCATTAGGAAAATTTTATTAGCAGGGTAAAAGTTAAATTGATCCAATTGAGTTTGTTTGTTTACAATTTTGTTTTATAATGTCAATAATGACATATGTCAAAAGTAATCAGCTGATGAATTATTCAGCATATCTTAAAGAAAGTCATGAGGGTAAAATTGGCAACATGGTATGATAATACTAATATTGTCTTCGAATGATATTACTGCAATTTACATGAATTTGATTTAAATTGAAATTTATCCAAGTAACTACCAACTAGTAAGGTATAGTATAGATATTCTATAACAAGTATGGAATCGAAAATGCTTCTTGTCTAATATTTTGGGTCTATAGTTTCTATAAATATTGTGGTTTCTGCAACCAGTACACTAATTAGCATCTAATTATTTCTAAAAAGAAAGACACACTATGTGCTTAATTTCATAAATAATCCCAGTTTTCTCAATTAAAAGCCTAAACTGCGAAAAAATTATGAAGGTGCATGCAATGACATAAAAATAAAAAGCGGAAACGCACCAAATTAAAAATTCCCCATTTAATTACTCAAATAACTCTTCTATATAAAACTCCCTAATGGACTGCTTAGAATCTGATCGAATTCACAATATTAAACTTCACCTAATAATACAGTCATTACCATTGTGAGTTAAACCTATTGCGCTTTCACATTTCACTTTCAAAAATCTACCTGTACCTATAATTTCAGTTAGTGCTTCGCGTGATGCATAGCTAGCGCCACAAATAAGAAGAAATGGCGCCCTCTTTTGCAGTAAAGTTGTATTTCAAACGACGGCAATCTGATGCACCTTTTTGAGTCTAATATATGTTTTTCGGGTTTTGAAAATGTTTCTGGAGTTTTACGGTTAGATCACACATAGTGCGATTTCTTGAAATGTTTTGCAGAGTTTTCGAAGCTGAACACATGTCTGCATAAACAACAAATGAATTTAATAAAACACTGCCATTAACAAATCTAAAATTTCTGAAAAGAAGCAAATTTTCGGGCGAAATTTGTTTTTAATATCGTAACATAATCCTGGTTAAAATGCTCTTTTTTGTGTTAAAAACGCATTATGCTATGAGTTTCTAACTCTCCCTCGTATTAACAAATCATGACGTAATTAACAAATGGATTAACATTCCAAACAACAAAGAGGACTCGATACACAATCAGCATACTAAAACATTTATTGGCGGCATTGCACTGACTTAAGTTGAGAGTGGTTACTGCGGTCACTTAAAGATGAATAATGGCAAAACAAAAGATACTATTAGCAAATAATTTTTCTTCGATTTTTGTTGTCAACGATAATTACAAAAATCATTTTCAAAAAATTTACTCATTTTACACAATCAAAAGATAAGATCTGAACGAGTGTATTAACATAGATATATTTATTCTCCGCCGCATTTGACGACTCATCGCGTTCAGTGATTGAAGTCTGGTTACCTTGAACCATCAGCAATACTACTACTGGGTATCACTTATTACCTCGCGGCCAAAATTATATTAAACATGAGGTTGCTTTATATTTTATTTTTCCTGGTAAGTATTCGTGCTCTATATAAACGCGATTTATTTATATACAAAGTTATATAATTATACTGTTTACTGATGAGTTTAATTAAATTCAGTGGTTTACCACTAAAGCAGAGAGAACTCTGAGATGCTAAATTTATTTCAAACACTAGTAATTAGTAGTTGTATTTATGGATTTCTGTTTAAAGCATTCACGAAGGTTTCGGAAACTTATTGGCAAATTTAACTTCTCGTGGAAACATTTTGCAATCCGGACCAATCTTACACTATTAAAATTCTGAAAATTCAAGTTCATGATTATTATCAAGTATATAGATAGACGATAATTCAACAACATACAGAACTTACAGGTCATGCTGTTCTAGAGCAGTAGTTAAGCATGTCTTCATAAAATTGATTGAACTTAAAACGTCTTTCATTATAGGATATGCTGAATCTGGCAGTATTCCTGCCAGTGTTCAACCCGTTCATCAAATCTATCGGAGGAACTCCATTTATTATAGGAATTTTGAATTCCAGTAGCGCATTAGTCAGTCTTTTATGGAACCCCATTGTGGTTAGTATATTTCATTTAGGATCGTTTTCTTGCTTGATTTTGCTGGTGATTTTAAGGGCAGTTTGAGCGACCAACTAGGGCGAAAAGGGCTTCTGGTAAAATGCCTTTGGGCCAGTGCCATCGGAAGTCTTCTTATGGCCTTCTCAAATTCACTAATTGTGGTCTTTTTGGGGAAATTAATCGGGTGTAAGCTTTACAAATCAATAGATTATTCTTTAAGTGTTTATTGACGAATTTCAGCTCTTGGAAGTGGAGTTGGAATTCTATTGAGATCCATAGTGGCGGACATATATAGAACCGCGGAAGAAAAAAACACTTTCTTCAATAAATGCGCGTCTTTTATGTCCGTCGGATTTCTGTTAGGGTCAGTTTCCAGTGGGTTTATAAGCGAGTTGGAGAACGGGTTTTCTATGGCTTTCCTGCTAATGGCTGCTATCATGGGAGTCGCATCTCGTAAGTTCTAATTAAATATCAACAATTTTCCCTAAATAGAAAAAATCTCTCAAATATATTGTACAATTAAGTGTTTCTTAATCTCTAATATTTGATAAAAACTATAAATTCAAAACGTTTCAAAATAAGTTTAGGTGATAGTGCATATAATTTACATAACCGGTAAGAGCATATTCATCAACGTATGAAAATTGTGGGTGTGTCGTTTCTAAAGCGAATTCTATTAAGACGTAACAAGCTTTTTGTTGTCTTATGTTCGATTTGTCAAGCATGGATATATCCAACTAGGAATACTAAAACATTTTCGCCTTTCAGTAATCTCAATGCGAACTTTGCCTGATGATTCAGCAACCCCCAACCAAATAACCTCCGAAACCTCAATCCTGAACAAAGGAGTAACCGAACTTAAATCGGCAGCAGCCAATCTAAAAACCATCGCCTGGGATCGCTATAAATCCATCTTTTATATTAAAGGATTTTACGATTTCAGCATATCCATTATTTTCACCAACATCGGCCTCATACTAATCAATGAATTCGATGTGAAAGGACGCACCATCGGATACGTGTTTATGATGGTCAGTTTGTTTCGAATAGCTGCAAATATCCTCAAGCTGAAGTTTAAAAATATTTTGGTAAAAATTAGAGTAAAAAACCAGATAATCGGTGGCGGGATTGTGCTTTTTATCAGTTATATTGCAATGGCACTTTCTGAGAGTATTATTGTATTTATGCCCTTTTTGGCCATAATGGTCTTTGCAAGAGCATTTTTGGACACCATATTGACTGAAGTGATTACCACTAAAACAACGCAAACCGATAGAGGAAAAGTTATTGGGGCTTATGAAAATTTGTATTCATTTAACATGTTTGTGGCCCCTCTTTTTTCAGGGATTCTCTCTCAGATTTTTGGGCAGAGATTTGTGTTGGGTTCTGCCGCTATACCTATAGCTATTTCAATTGCAGTGGCCAATGGAGAGACAGAATCAGAGAAGACTGAATAGCTGAAAGTATTTGTAGTTATTATAACCAAAAGTTGTGCAAAATGACACCAATAATTTTACCTAGTGAATTTCTAGCATTAATAATTACTATATAAAATTAAAACGTGTGTCATTCCTCCTAACAGACACCAATTTTTCTTCAACTCCATATTTTGACTCAAAATTCTTTTGCAGTTATTGTAAAGAACTCTCTACCAAACGACACCAAGTCATTGAAAGGCAAACAAGAAACCAACCAACCTTTCTTCAACAAAGGCGTCACAGAGCTCAAAAGAGCATTAGTTGACATAAAAAGCATTTCATGGCCCCGCTACCAACTCCTCTTCCTTATTAAAGCTGGCTATGAGTTTGCTGTCGCCATGTCACCAATCTCGTCTAACATAGGATTTATCATGATGGAAGAATTCAACCTTAAGGGCAGATATATGGGTTTGCTTTTTCTGTCACTGAGTGTGACAGCAATTATCACAAATTTGCTCCTACTGAAGATGCATTCTGTTTTTGACAGAATTTCAGATTATGAGCTTGTAATTAGAGCAGGACTGATATTAATTTTGTCCTTTGTGGGAATGGCAACATCAGACACTGTGTTAATATTCACATTCTTCATGGAGTTGATGGTTATGGCACGAACGTTTTTGGATACCAAGTTAACACAACTTGTAACTGCCCAGGTTACTGAAGATGATAGAGGAAAAGTATTAGGGGCTTATGAAAATTTAACGCCTCTTTCTGGGTTTATAATTCCAGCTATTTCAGGCCTGTTGGCAGAGATATTTGGCCAGAGAGTTCTTGTCCTATTAGCAATTATACCTATGAGTTTAGCAATTATTGTGGCCAGAAAATGCCACAATAAGAAGGATTGACTGATATTTTAAAGATTTCTTTCTATTTATTCATAAATAAAATATATTCTAAAAAGTAACAAAGAAGACTACTTCACAAGAAACAAACACCTCTTTCTGGCTCTAATTCTCCCTCTCAAACGTGACAGTGTTTCTCTCCCTCGAGATTCTGAATGACTCCTCAAAGGCTTTTCTTAATTCTGGATTTTCAGGTGGATATAATTCTCGTTTGGTTTTAATCACCCATTCCTCAAAGAGGCTTGGTTGGTTGAAATAGTAGAACATTGTTACTGGGAAAGCCAGGTACATGGCCATTTTGCCCACCTCTAACTGCCAGTTTCCCATAGCTTTAAAGCAAATAATGACAAGAATATTAGAGAATTAAGTTGCTTGCTGAGAGTACGTGTGGGGTTACCAGACTTAAGTATGATTAGTATTGAAAATGCAGAACTTACTTTAAGGGTTTTAGCAACAGGCGTTACCTCTAATATTTTGTATTAATTATTTGAAAATATTAAGATTTTATTATTATATTTATTTAAAAAAATAGAAAAAATCATTTAAAGTTATATTATTCATTGATGAGTTTAATATAACCACAGAAAATGCTCCTGCCACAGTAACATATTTAATATGTCGCAGAGGAACTGACAACAGCGCACATGTTGCAAACCAACGATAGTTGAAAGTAATTAAAATTTTTTACAGTTTTGGGCAATTTCTAAACGAAGAAAAAACATCTTTTGATAATTTTGCATATAAATACTTGGGAAGTTGTCAATGCAAATCACTTTTTCTTTGGATGAATAAATGCAAGAAAGAAAGTGCATAGCTCAAAGATTACATCCTAAAAATTTTATATATTCAATATTTTAAGTAACCGTGTTACGTGTTTTTTTGCTAATTTTTTTCATGTGTGCTGGTTTATTTGTGAATTGAATTTAATTTAGTTAACAGTTTTAATTTGCAAAAATAATTAAGTTCAGGACAAGTCTAAAAGTTTAATTATTGTTTATCCTTCAATCGGAAATATACAAGAACATCTGACCGACCAGACGTCTTGCGGTCTTGCCACATTTTCAATTCGACATAAACTTTTTTTAATACATTTTATGTTTTTTAGGTTGACACATGTCGTCAAAATCAGCTGTTCGCTGTTTTGACCATAGATTGGAGAAATTTTGGATTACATTTGTTTAAAAATCTATTTTTCCGCCTTTTCATTTACACGAAACAGTGATTTTGCTCTGCGTGAATATAGAGCCCAAGTTGGTCCATTTTTAGTTTCAAAGGTGCGTTCGCATGACTATTTCACGTGCGATAAATGGGTATTGAAAATATATTTGTCTGGTAAGTGGACCTACGTAAATAGTAACATTCTTATTTATTTTAAACAATAATCCAAAGAAAGTGTTTGTACAGCAAGCCAGTAACATTTACTTAGTTTATTTTGCATGTTAATGTTAAAATTGATGTGGAAGGTGCACAACAATACTGTCAATCAAGGTCATGTCTATAGTCATTGGACAATCAGATTTTTTTATGGAAAACTGCTTAGTACAATGAAACAAGTAATCACAGACACTGGGTAATTAACACGCTATTTTACAAAGCTTATTGCGCACAATTACATTTCTTTAACATAATATAGGTGAAAACAGCAGAGCCTTCAAAAAGGAGTCAAAGAGGTACATGAAGCTTCATAGAGAATTGACTTGCTCTGATGTTCAAATCGGTTCATATGCCCATAAAACCGAGAACAAGGTACAAACGCTCCTGTTTATTATACTGAAGCCCTGCAACTGAGATTTGTCTATTTAACATTCTTTAAGATAAACAAATTGCTTTATTTGTTTCTTACATAAAACTATATAAATGACTGAGTAATAAAGAGTATTGCAACAAGACGAATTCACATTGAAGATTTGTGCTTGACGTGTGTAACTTTCTACCCAGGAGGGTTCTCACCACACCATTCCAAAGTTATTTCCTTAGCTCCTTCAAAAAAAACCTTTCCTATCAAAGTAATTTACAAACTGCACTAAGTTCCAATTACGTACATATATCTTCCTAAATCCATCCAAGGTTTCATCTTTTATGACGGTTCATTCATTTTCTTTAAGATATCACATATCAGGAAATTTTACGATTTAATAAAATCAGCTTTGTCCTATTTGATTCACTTAACTAATGCTCTCAAAACAATTGGTAATGCATTTTTTTTCTGCTCAAACTAGGTATCAAAAGAAAATCGGAACATATGATAAGCAGTTATGGGAAACCAGAATAGAGCAGCGCGAACAGAGACATTATGGACTGAACCATATACAAATGCGCTCTGGAAAACCTGATACAGAGTTGATTGATTTAGATTTAGTTCGAGGTAAGTTCTGCGTGCTACAGAAGTGAGTTTTTGAGTGCATAAATTTGTGTTTCAAGGCTCATCTTTCACCAAAGCAAAACCTCAACATGGGTTTGTAAAAGTCACCAGAATGGCCACATCAAGATGGCTATTTATGCCTTTTTATGCCAAGTGGTGGATGCGCCAAACATCTGCCAAGTTTTTCACATTTATTTTGTTCCTATATTTAGTTCAAATGCTTAATATTGTTTCATATTTTTACATTTATACATCCTCTTCTCAATCAATGATTGAGGTAAGTCTATCAGAGCATTTATATATTTGTTTATCAGTAAAGTTATCCTAGAACATCTCATGTATGGAAGTGGTAGTGCCTATTATAATGGCATGGTTGTTAAGTTTGGTTCATTCCCAAATAGTTGCCACTAGTCCCGATAAGCAAGAAAAGCGACGCCGCACTAGAAAAAAGCTGAAATTTGCGGATGATTTTGATAAAACGGGCAAAACCAGAAGGTTCTTTGACTCACACAAATATCGGTAAATTTGAGATAATAGCTTGTTTGCTTTATTGTGCGTTTAACTTTAAAGGCTCAATATTAGTATATGTTTCAAAAAACCAAATATTGACGATGATGGTTTTGAAAGTCTTGTGGGTAATGGGTCGAGGACTAGTGAAGAAGAAGAAGAAGCTTCAAGCGAGAAACACGAGCCTGTTAAGAAGGGTGAGTTTAGGTTGGTCTTAAAGGGCTATGGCTATTTGGTTCAGATGCGGGTAAATCCGTAGAAACCAGCACTCCAATTCGGGACAAACCCACGGAATTTGTTGCCGAAGACATTTTCATTGAATTTGAGCCTGTAACTGAACAAGGAGCGACTTGTGTGCATTGCAAGAGAGGTAGGTACTGCAGTGCTTATAGGAATGTTTTAACGGTGATTTTTATCAGGCAGCCAAGATCAGAGTTTAGAAGGGGAAGAAAATAATTCCAACTGCGCTTCGTGTTTAAAATGTCGGAATTGGGTTAAGCAGCTAAACGACACTGTTACAAAGAAATTGTGCTCTACCGATTCTGAAAGCGAGGAAAAAGAAGTATTTACATTCAAAAAACCTAGCATTGTGAGCTTTTTCATTCATTTCCTATAATTAGACTTATTTAATGGTTTATTACTCAGAAAAAAAGACGAACTCCTACTGCTCAAACTCTCCCGAAAATCTCGGTGACTTCGGCATTGGATAGCACTTGCGACACCGAAAACGAAGCTCTTTTATCGCCTCCAGATTGGACTGCCGGTATTGTTGACCGCCAATTTCAGTGCGAAATCAACTAAAACTGTTTCAGGGGTCACCACTAATAGTGAGGGCTGTAGCACTGATTTAGATGATGTCTCTGACGCAGCATCTCCTGAGAGGTGCTCTGATTGTTTCTTATTAGACCCGGATGCTAATCCATCTTCAGTTAAAGGTATAAGAATTACCATTCAATTAAAAATTTTGATAATCAACAATTTATCAGCAAGTTGCATCATCTACGAGCGCGAAGAAATAAAAAAAGCAGATCTCTCAATGCTGGATATCAGCTCAATAATCATCTCCAAAGTTGAGGCTGTATCTTCCTCTTCAGATTACTTTTACGCGGGAATGGTGGTGGCCATGGTGTTGGCCCTTTTACGCCTTATGTGCCGACTCACGGAGGGCGGAGCTGAAGTTCTCACATTTTGGGAAACTTGCAAAAATGAGTCTCATAGAGTTGCAGTGTCGGGGTTTGCGGCGGATGCTGTTTATGTGATCGTAGAAGAGTTGCCGCGGAGATTCGGAGAGTTGGTAGTTGTGGCGTTAGGCACATCGTCATGGTGGGTGTAAAAAAGGTTAAAAACGGTGAAAATTTGCTGAAATACGTAGTTCAGCTGGGAATTTTCTCATGCTTCTAAAATGTACGGATGAGCGAAAAAAAATCTGTTTAGCAGACCTGCAGTGAATCTGCAGGCTTTTGGTATTTCACAGTTTTTTTTTGACAATTTTCTAGAACATTTTAATTGCATTTTGAGTGTTTGCACACTCCTAGAATATTTCAATAATGAGTTTGCAATTTCCAAATATTTTGTATGCGTTTGGAGCAATTTTCAAAAATTTTTATTAAAATTTCAGTACTTCAGTACCAGGAAAATTTAAAAACATCTCAAATCCGTATTCATTGGTTTCCAACCCACCGTACTTCCATCCAAGGTGAACTTCGTTTGTCTTAGAAATGGTGCTACGCTTATACGTATGTCAGATAGACCGGATTTGCGCCTTCTTAATCTAGAAAATTCTATATTTTGATTAAATTCCTCTTTAAATTGGGGATTTTCACCATTAACCAACCCTCCTTTGAGCAGCTGCATGTTTTACTCGCATTTTTTTTTAACTTAGAACATCAATGCCTCGAAAATATCGCGAGCGATTATTTTCAAAACATCTCATATTATGCGCCGTAATAAAACCTATATAGATCGTGAGATCGTGCTTATTTTCGGAGAAAAGAGGGAAGGAAGGTTAGTTTAGGTTAGAGTGCCTTTATCATATTTTTCAAAAAAATTCAATAATTCCTGTTATTAGTCATATTATTCATCTCAAAACACATGGGCAAGATACTTTAGCGGAGATATTTTGTAGTAAATGAAAGAGTTTTTATAAGTTCAGATTCGAAGAAGAAGAATGAGGAAATTCCTGTAATTGAAGGGGGAGAGAAAATTTTAAGTAAATGAATAAATTTAGTTTGACTCACATTTAAAATCGATTCTTACCTATATTTTACATATTTTAACGAGGCATTTCTAAAGTTTTTAAGAGTCCGTATATAGCTCAAATAACCTTTCAAAACTTCCGGTCATCATTATAAATCATTAAAACAGTAATTCCCTCATTTTCAGGGAGCGTTACATCGTGGCGATGGCAATGATGCAACGTTTTATTTTAGCTTCCATGGTCTTCTTTCTGTTGGTAGTAGCTGAACGAACCTTCAAACAACGACTTTTGTATGCAAAGTTGTTTTCTCACTTAACATCATCGCGCCGAGCCAGAAAATCGGAAATACCGCATTTCAGGCTAAATAAAGTCAGTGTTTTGACCCAGTTTTTTAAAACTTTGTTTTGATGATGTACTTTCAGGTTCGCAATATAAAGACATGGTTATCAGTGAGATCATATTTAAAGAAACGTGGGCCTCAACGATCAGTCGACGTCATTGTATCTACGGCCTTTGTGGTCACTTTATTGTTGTTGGCATTTTTGTGTGCAGAGCTGTTAAAGGTCAAAACCCTTTGTTCCCCATTTTAACAACTCTGCTTCAATTTCCCTACTTTAGGACACAGTGTCCTTTTCCCAATATTACTTAGAAGCCCTTGTTTGGACATTAGGCCTGGGAGTAATGCTCCTAAGGTTCATCACCTTAGGGACCAAAATAAACGAGAAATATCGCAATCTCTCTGTTCTAATTACCGAACAAATCAATTTGCACCTGCAAATCGAGCAAAAGCCACATAAGAAGGATGAACTGACCGTGGCCAATAATGTTTTGAAGCTGGCTATAGATCTTCTCAAGGTAAATTTCATTAAAGAAGTGATGTTTTACATCGTTCTTATCTTTTCAGGAGTTGGAGAATCCCTTTAAAATTTCGGGCTTCTGTGCTAACCCGATATTATATAACATAATTAAGTTAGTTATTCTATCAGCCCTTTCGGGTGTTTTGTCTGAGATTCTGGGCTTCAAACTGAAGCTTCATAAAATCAAATTCAAATGATCCCATTAGGGCCGTTTTATCTCATTACTTGCAGACATAGTAACACTCTAGGTGATGTTAATCTATTTAGATATTTGCCAAGAATATAATGCTTTGTGATATCGGATAAGATTTATCACAGCTGTGTTGCTGTGAGTAAACTTAGAACTTAGAAGTAGAATATTTGAGTGAGCTAATCACTCTCTTGAACAGGGCAGAAAAAGTTTGTGATGCGAATATAGATGTATAAGGCCAGTCACTTCGGTTTTACTGCATTTTTTTAAAATTAAATTGAAAAAAAATCACCAAAAAACGTTGTGGTGTCGCATACATCACGTTAGATTTTTCGGATATCGTGGTACAATCTCAGTTGTTTTAAGGCGAATTTAAGATAAACTTAAGAGGTAATTCGAAGTGAAAATGTAGCAGTGATATACGTTGTGATTTTGCCAGAGTCTATATCCTTTAATTTTTCTTTAAAAGTGTTCTTGTTTCTCAAATATGTATGTTAATAAACGAATAAGATATGCGTTAATTCATTTTACATAGAGACCACCCCAGTCCCCGTTTTAAATCCACGTTTTATCCCTTTATATTGTTATCACCTAACGAAAATTTGTCTTCGCCATTATATGCAGAAAACCAGTTTTAGTGCAAATTTCCTAAATAAAACCATTAATAAAAACCATTTATTAAGTTTTTACAAACCTTAACATCAATATAGATATATGTCCTTTCTGTACAAATATTTTACACTGGACTAGTGTCCGTGGCTTGACTGCTATAGGTCGTAATATACTTCAAGGATATAGATTCAGGGCTGGATTTGCCGTCCTCGCTCCCACGTCGAGGAGGGCAGAAAAGCTGCTTAAACACGCACGTGTAGCAGATGAGCAAGGCACCCACTATACATCCCCCAACGACCAACGTCAAGGCTACTTCGAGGTAGTGCCAAAATCGCATGGTAAACTCACAGAGGGGTTGTATCGGTGACATTAGCGATAGACGATGTAATCTGCGAATTTAAATTTAATGGCACATTTTTAGTACAGTTCATTAACATACCATCCACTTTTTGATATAAATAATAATCAAAGTTTTCATTGTAATTCTGTGATGAGTTGGGCAGACACCTGTACGATCGCCCATTGGGTGTTTGCCTTTAACATCTTCTCTACACTTGACTAATATCCGTAGGTTGGCTGCTCAAATGCGTAACATACTTTAAAGAAATCGACTCGGGGCTAGGTTTGTCCCCATTGTGTTGGGTCTTCCTTCCCTTGGGTGGGCAGCACAAATGTTTAAAAACACAGCAGTAGCACAAGAGGAGCGATCCCACTATACAACCGCCGACACACAGTGTTATGGCAATCTCCATGTATTGCCAAAAGCTCATGGCATTTCGTCATATCATCGGTTTTGGACTGTCTATACGTCCAAAAATCTGAAAAGAGGAAGTAAGAATTCATTACAAAATTATATATGTACATTTGGAGTGCTGTTCTTACTCCTATCGGTGTAGCAGTAAGGGGGAATTGTGTATGAATATACTAATGGCTGCCTAATTAATGAATTAAAATAATCTTTATTTATAGGGCAATAGATATTAGAGCTAACCGATTAAGCAAACAGTGCTAAAATTAGATTATAATTGTTGTAGGAGACAATATGTCGGCTTTTAATCTGATTAAGGACCGTAAATACATGTTCAGATATTGATATCGGTTCGAAATTTTATCATACAAAGTCAACATTTATCGGATAAAGCGACGCGAAACGCGAGTAATTGATCTGGGGTTGGTCAATATTATTTTCCATGAAAAATGTATTTAGGAAATTGAAGCTCTTTGGCTAAGTGCGCTTAACTATAATTTCCGACCGAGAGAGAAAAATCCTTGATTATTACAAAGAAAATATTCTTTTGTTATGTTTGAAATTCGAGGTTTCTCTTTATTAGGGAAAGATTTATCCAACTGCGGTTCCTCTGATCCAGAAACCTGGAAAACTAATATTTATCCAGATTAAAGAATGTAATCTAGAATTGTTTATTCTGTTTTGTATCGTCGTTCGTCATCTACGTCCAAACCGCTACAATCTCGTCCTGAGAATTAAGAGGTACACATTTTTTATTCCGGGATTCTTCCCGGATTACCTTATT
The DNA here is from genome assembly GCF_040115645.1 of Euwallacea fornicatus. Lineage (NCBI taxonomy): Eukaryota > Metazoa > Arthropoda > Insecta > Coleoptera > Curculionidae > Euwallacea > Euwallacea fornicatus. The sequence continues at coordinate 2,183,579 of NC_089576.1, forward strand.
ATTACCTACAAGGCTTACCCGAGAAGTTTTACATAAATTATGCATCCCCTGGCTTTGTCTGTAACACTTTATACGGAAGTTTCGGCAAAGTTAAAAGAGCCTGAAGCCTGATTATACAATAAGAGTCCTCGAACATTTTCCTCCGGTTTGTTCATAACATAATCAAAGCGTAATGGCTCTATTTATTCCCGTGAGCCTCCCTAGGGATTATCCGACTGTCATTTTTTCTTGTTTGTTATGGGAATCATATTCTGGGATATACGCCATTTCCGCCAGAATTTGTCATAGAAAATCCATAAGACGTGTGAAGAGTGCCATGAAGGGGATGGCTTAGGGAATGGTCGTATTTTAACTGTGTTTATATTGGCTGCGTAATTGGCACAATCAATCTTGATAGGAGCACGTAAATCGGTGAGAATTAATTATTCCGGATACAGTGATGTGTTATATTGGCTGGAAATTCATGTAGATTCCTGACAATATGGTGAATAGAATGTCCGCAGCTTATATGAATCAATTTTGAGGTCTACACAGAGTTCCTCTTTTATTTAATTAAGCATAGAAATTTAATGAAAAGTGAAGGCCACCGCCCGATGTAAGCTCCATGATAACATTTCCACTTTCATCGCGCAGCGCTATGATGTTTCGCCCAGAAGCGTCTAATGAGAATCTCTTCATAAAACTGGATAATTTAGGGCACAAGTTTATAACCGCTTTCTCGGTTTATTTAAAAAAAAGCAATTTGGGGATGACTTGTATTAGAATTTATTGCGGTTACAGCCTCGTAAAGAGATTTCCGCAATTCTCTTCTTGGTCCCATACAACTGTAGTGAAGTTGAAGCATGGAAATGCTATCAGTTTTGCTAATTCGTTATTCAACTGAATTGATAGTTTAAGTTCGGCGAAAATATGAAATCCCTCGACCTTTATATCGTTCTTAATACATTAATTATCATAATGAAACGGTGCTCGTTATCTCCGCATACCAATTAATCCCAGCCTCATAACGTAACTTGGAACTTGGCTGCGGAGCTACGTACCTATAAACACACGCATGCAAATTCGGCTCTCTGAATATTCAGCGGCATTCACCGTAATTAAATTTGTTGGTTTTGCAGGAGGGATAGAGAATATAATTGTCGCGGAGGTACATGATATTATCAACCGAAATTAATTTTCAAACGCGACAAAGGGCTTAAAAGGGTTTAAGTTGCGTCAGCAACTTTGCGCATCTGCTGGCTTATTTGTGAGTAAACCTTTCAGGAAACTACCCCTTTATTTATCTAGGTGGGTGTTAGTATTCAAAATTTATTATTGTGGTAAAGGAATTAGGAATCGTTGAGGCAAAAAAAGGCAATTTCAAGCCGCGAGGCCCTCATCAATTTTTCTGCCTGTCATCTCTTTATGCAAATACCCTGCTAATTGAAGCGAAAATCGAGAAGATAAATCGATTTTTTTGCGAGGCTATAAAATCATTTTGCAGCTGTCTTTCAGTGTTTACTTTCAAAGTTTTAAGCAGACTCTCACATAATTCTCTGTTATACTTTGCAACACTTTAAAATGAAATGATGATGTATGGTGAGATATTATAATCATTACCCTTCTCATTTTCCCAACCTTCCGGGTTTGCACATCTATGTCTCGCTTTATATATCGCAATATAATGTTGTGTTGATTTGTTAATGCGCTCATCACTTCGGTTATTTATTTTAATTAACTGAATAACAGAAATATAATTACAAAAAAAAACAAGTTTATTTTATTTGTTTTAGAATAGATTTTATTTTAATAAATGATTTTTAGGCAATTAAGCATTTTCTTTTTGTTATTGGCATAACAAGCGAAAGAAGCTATCTTTAACGCACGGGGATAAAGTGTTGCGTATCAGCTGCAGACGAGCCATAGCATTTTTCGAGCGATACATGTACATTATTTGGGGACCACGCATTTGATAAAATTTAAAAAAATGCACCCTGACCGGCACTCGAACTCGGATCATCGCAGTGGAAATTCAACACCACCTGAATTTCCAATATAGTTCTGCGCATGATCACTTTCATAATGGCCGACTAGACGATGCTTTTGCCATTTCTAATTTACAATATTATTATAGAAATTAACATCTTTTATCCATTTTAGAACCTCGTCATTAAGTTATTGAGAGGAGCATGTTTCGCCTAATTGGTTAATACAGGAGCATTTGACTAAATAACGATTGTTTCCGCCAGAGCTATTCACTGCATTGCGTCCATCAGAGATTTGTTTTTCTTTACTCACGTGTGTTAGGAATCCCTAACTCATATTTGTGATAATATTCGTTTCTGTAACCATTACCTACCTACGTTGAGTAAGTTTGTTTAATAAAAAAGTACATAAAAAGGAGATTTAAAATAATTTCACTAAGTTTTCTTGACAATTTGGTGTGGGAGATCTTGTATTGTTGCGTAAATTAAATCACTACGTTAAGTTGGTGTGCACAATCCATCCCTATATTCCTAATCTAATATTACCCTTTTAGGGGATATGCAGAGCTATTTTGGCACCTACTTAAACATCTTTTGTTAGTTGTAATAACTGTAATTTAACCTAATATCATTTCTCACAAAACAAGCAAAATAATTTCCACAAGGAGAAGAATAAAATCTCATTTTCTCCGTCTGTCTATACAGTCAGTGACAAGTTCCGAAGGAAACAAATATTTACGAAAAGGACCGTTAGAATCTGTAATGAATTGCTTTTCCATTACCTCCTCTAAATTAAACTTTGCGGCTAACTTTTCAATTAATTCAGAAGCGATCATAATCCCCAAAACCGTAAATTTATTCTCTTTGAGAGGTGCTAAAATCTAGTTCAATATCTTTATCCCAGTAGCCATTAAGGCCTCAATAAAGCCGGGGTTAACTACACGAGTTAAATGACCCTAATTGGGATGTTATTTTGATAATGGGGGAGGCATGTCAGATGTCGAATCAGCACCTAAATTGGGATATTAATGGCAAACAAAATTAGGGATGAAAGAGACATTCCTGAATGGACGTGACAAATTGCTCGTTTATCTATTCAAGGCGTGTTGAAGAGTTGTGGAATGGAATTTTTAAACTAACTTCCAATTATAATGATTCTTGCAGAACCAAAGTGTCGAAATGGGTTCTTTAATGAGAAGAAAATACCTGATTAAAAAGCGAACAGGGAAAAAGGGCAAGAGCCCAATTTATCAAATAAATTTAACTGTGTAAATGACAAAATCCGGTTGGCATCCCCATCATGAAAATAACTTTTTGTTCGTTCCCCAAGTGATCTGCTCCGCAATTTTATTGGGCCCTTTGGAAATTTGTTACCCTAAGAATGAGGGCCCAAGTGGAAGTGGTATATAGTATTGAGTAGGGTTGCAAGGAGGAATTTTTGATGAATATCTTGAAAGAAAATTAAATTGCTTTGTCCAATGAAAGAGAACTTTGGAGAGGAGCGATCTATTTTTAAGCAGTTTTGTTACGAGATTGTTTTTGGAGCGGCCAGTAGAAAGAGAATTCGAGGAGAGAAGGACGAGTTTCCAATCGGTATTCGCAAATTGGGTACAGAGAAAATTTCATGAGAAAATTCTGCTGCAGTTTGTTACTGTGAGACGATTTATTTTGCCCCGTTTCATGTGTTGTCAATTTTCTTTATGATCACGTCATGGCTTTATCACAACTTATTTTAGTTATTTTCATTTTTAAATCTAATTTTCTTGTTGATATGGCGGAGCAAGATAATTACATTTCTATTGCGTAACGGTGATAATTAGTAACGACGATCCTGAAGTGCAATTTTTGCCAGAACACGACATAAAGACGTCATAAAAAATAAACCAGATCCATGCAAAAACAATATCAAAGCTCCGTTTTAGTTCCTGCACCTTACGGGATCGTAAACCTGATCTGTCTTAAAAATTGGAACAGCAATATAAAACATAGCAATAAAATACGAAAATAGGCCCCTTATCTAGTTCAGCACGTATTCCCCTAGATTTAATTCTTTATTTTCAAATCTGGACGCAATGAAATTTCCGTTATCTCCCCGAGCGTTCGTTTTATTGCATTCACCCATAATAACCCCGAGATCCGATTTCTATAGACGGCAAATTGCCTAGTTGATCTGTCATTCCGTTCTCATCTCGTAAATAGGATTATACTCTATATTGTCCAGTCTGCGGGACGGTTTGGGGCTGACGCACTCCATATAGTTTTATTCCCATTTGGGGGCGTTAGCAAGTTTTTGCAAATGGTTTGTTTATGCTCTCGATTTTTCGTCTAAGGACCTTCGAGAAGTAGTGCTAAGTAAGAGAGACCTCCAAGGGAGATAATTGTGTGTTTCTGTTGAAACACCAACTCAATTTATATGTTCAAAGCTGTAGTATAATAGCGGCTCCACAAGCCTGAATGCAAAACTACCCCGAACTTATCAGACTAACTAATTACGTTCAACTCGAGAAAGGGCTCTCAAATTTTGTCCTTTTGCTAGCGTTTTGGTACGTTTACTTCCCTTTTGTCTCTATATTATTTTGCCATATTGAACTTCAATGTAGAATCCCTGCTCCAATTGGAACGCCTTATTGAAAACCAAAATTAATGTATTCGTAAAGCTAATACGTCCCGAAATAAAGCATTAAGATACTTTCTTTCCCCAAGGGTAATAAACCGTGTTTGACACATAAAATATTAAACATCGGGGTCAGGACGTGTATTATGCCCTGGGGAAATCGAGATTTCTGTTTGGCATAATTGACGAAAGAGTTTGCAGGGAGGGAATTGGATTTTTAAATTAAAATGCAAATTATATTCAAAGCAAGCAGGCATCGAGTTTTCGGTGCATATAGAGAGCAGATGATTTTCTGTTCGAGCTGCTGAAGTTGATTTTATTGAAATGTGGTTTTTCGAAGATAATTTTGTTAGGAATACGCGGGAAAATATCAACAATGTTTGAATCCATTGAAAAGCTGCGGTAAAACATTTCGGAAGTAAATTAGTTTGTATATGTCTGGTTGTCGCTATTAAATTCAGCTGCATCCGTGCCGTGAAGGAGAAAATATATCAGGAGAGGCTCAGAAGATTATTGGATAAATTGTAAATTATGAGTTAAGTCGAGATAACTCGGTTGTTTTAAATGCTTTGTTTGCTAGGTTTTTGTAATTTTTTATCATCATTGGAATTTCTCTAGGATGTAGCTAAAATGATTTAGGCGCTTGTACAAGTTGAACGTCCCTGGTATATGGCGTGCCAAAGCTATACCCCGTTGACGTCACAGTAGTCTGCTTAATGCCACACAGTAGGAGGAAATGATTATTCTGAAGGACTAAATTAATAGCTTATTTAATTAACTGAAAAAATACCGGAAATTTCATCCTGGTGGAATATTTTCAGTGGTTCCTCATACGTATAATGACTCTCATTAAATTAATTTTATTTCGGAGGTCATTTTCCGGAAATTCTTTCCACTAAATACCCTACTATTTGCGACTATGAAAATTTTGCGTTTCGACGATTATTCTACTACTCTCATAATTTTAATTAAATTAACGTTAAAATTGTAAAAATGATTACTCCTCTCGTCTGTCTTGATTGATTGTTACCCTTGCAAAGATCGGCCCTCATGTTAAATACGGTTGACTAATGCACTTTTGCTCTGCGTTAAGCGAACACACTAGTGGCGTAAATATATTTTTCTCTGTCAAATAAACCAAGCAAAACAAGTTTACTTTGGCACGAAAGCTAAGCTCCCTTAATACGCGGGTTTACGTTTTCGGCCAAAATGAGACCACATGAATTTTATTTATGGCCAGAAATTTGCCCATCCTGATGTGACGTTGAACACGGTCTTGGGGGCGAACGCCCCCATTTCCCCAAAATTGCTTTATTTGAGCTCTCTTTATATATCTTTTATGTCTAGAAGCATGCCAGCCTCGCAACTTCACTTTTACGCGATATTAGAGGGAACTGGAGAAATGACGACACAGAAAAGAGGAAATGGGGATGTTTTCATCCGGTTTGTGCAAATGAAGTCATTGAAATGTCTTATCCTAAAGCCGTCTCTTGTGTCTTAAAGGAAGCAGCTTTTTGGTACGTTCAGTGTAAAGCAGTTGCTTATTTAGTCTTATCACAATTACCATCAAGATCACTCCGAATGTATTTCAACTAGAAATTTGCCATTAACATTCTTTGCATTTCGGGCAAACGCCGCTATCAACTTCAGTTAGTTCAGCTTAGTGGGTTTTATATTGTGCTTTTGGCGGATGACTGAGCTTCACAGCCAGGATTACGTGATGCCGCAAACAGATAGTTTCCAATGAGTAAGAAATCCTTATTTTCATTTTAATTCACCTCCCACTTAAAGTTTAATGGGAACTTAACTGTTTCACCGATAAAATAAAACATAAAACGGATTAAGATCTAATGGGTCAAACAGCCTTGAGGGAATGTTTTAATTACTGTAAAAATAACCTCCTTCAAACGAACATTCAGACGGACGAAGGTCGGGAATTTGCAAATATTTTATTTCAATTTAGTTCATCAGTTTCTCTTTCACTGGCATAAAAACATTCATGTACTTTTTTTAATTTTAGAAACTCATACTGATTTCCCTTCGAAATGTTCATTTAAATGCAAAGTTATTCATTCCTGTCCTGGGCATTAATTACGCCGCTTTCCTCGCACCATTTTATGGGTTTTAGTCTAAAGCAATTATGTTTACACTGGATATTAAAAAAATTGATGTGGATATGCTTGCGACCGACACACGATTTAATCTAGTCTGCGAAATAATTGAATTTTGTTCATATTTGTGCATTGGTACCGATCTAGGGAATGTTATGTGGGGAAACCCAGGCAGATTGATAAGTGCACGTCCAGATTTATAGCCATCCTATTGGCTAGATGAACGGTTTTAATAACAGAAATCAGAATATTGGTAAATTCGCCTCTTCAGTTTTCCACAGTTTTTCACTTTCAAATAATTAAAATAACAACCAACCTGAACTAACCTGCTTTTTTACGTAAAAAACAAATATTAATGGATTTTAACAGTTCTTCAAGGCTTTATTAAAGCCGAGTTTTCAACACCCGCGAAAAATTATTTATTACGGGAACCTATCGAAAGAACAAAGTTTTATAAAGGAGGTTAAATAAAGTTTTTGCTGCCTCGGAAGTTATTACTGGGAAGCAAAAGCGTCAAGGAAATCTGGAGAAGATTTCTGCATTTAACTTTTAAAGCTCCATCTGAAATCTCATTAGGAGAGTGCCTTTTGGCGATTAATCATAATTTAAAATTTAATTAAATTTGGAGATTTCTAGGTGGATAAGGCAGTTTCAATATTGTACGAATGAAAATGAAAACGCAAGAGATCCTATAGATTGGACAGTTATACCGAATAAGTTAATTAAACAAGCAATTAAACTTAAAACAATAAATCGCGTTTTATTGATATTTTATTGCAGTTTGATAACGATAATTCAAGTTAAACATTTGAAATTAAGCATAAAGATAAAAGAGATTATCGAGTCTAAATATCACTTTGCTGCCCGCTTAACCGCGGGATGAATGGTATAAGTAACATGACGCCAGAAGTAATAATTACTACTTTGCTTATACTATAGAATCTAATCTGATTATGCCTGAAATGATTTTTTTGCAGATTAAAATAGTCAAAACAAGTTTAAATTGACGACTGCGTTTGTGGAACAATCAGCTTCCTTAGACATATATGAAAGAAAAATTGTTTTCCCAAGTTTCCATAGTGAATATTTATTTTCGGACTCAGAATCTGACATGGGGCAATATTTCACCTTGTTTCTGAGATAAACACCGGGACCATATAGCGAGCATACATGCTTCGCCTTTCAATGTTAATGGTGTTATAAAAAGATTTTTGCACTTTCTTTCCCAATAGTAAGATTCCCCGTCGGGTCTTTCATTCCCAAAAATAAATGGCTTGGGGTTTTTATTGGAATGGAGAACTGGACATATTGATTTTGAAGTTCTTCCAATAGCTTTTGAATTATTATCCGTTGGACTGTCAAGCTCGCTCCAAACTTTCTTAATTAGATTCCGATGAACGGAGTTATATGGGCAATCTAATGGGTTAAGATTGTTAAGGAGTAAGCGGATGAAGGAATTTTTGCGGTGCGATGTTGGGCTTTAAAACGGCGAAGAAGGCAGAAATTTAGCCAAATATTAGGTCGTGTAGTATGAAATGAGTAGAATTGAATTGAAACTTTAGTCATTTTTTTTTCATATGAAATGTTTTTATTGTCAATCGAAATATGCACCACCATTATCAGTACACTTCTGCCATTTAACGGGAATTCCCCTGCTGTAAAAGCCTGCAGGCCGGGAGTCGATAAACTCGTGGAAGGCAGCTCTGACAGCCTCGTCGGAGTTGAATGTTTTCCCTACCAAGAAGTTATCCAAATTTTTAAAGAATTAGTAATCAGAGGGTGCTAAGTCGGGTGAATACGGTGGATGACGAAGAGTTTCCAATTCCAACTCCTGTAGCTTGGCCGAGGTGACTTGTGCGATGTGTTGGCCGAGCGTAGTCGTGCAACAATAGCGGTGCGCTTCGATTGACTAATCTTGGCTGCTTAACCGTCAGTTGCCTCATCATTTCGGTCAGTTGTCGGCAGTAGACATCAGCCGTAATCGATTCACCAGATTTCACGAAACTGTGATGGATGACACCTGCGGTGGACCACCAAACGGCCACCATAAGCTTCTTTTGATGAAGATTTTTTTTCGCACAATGTTTTGGTGGTCCATCTTGATCCAACCACTGCGATGAACGTCTGGTATTGTCATATAGGATCCATTTCTCATCACAAGTAACAATCCGATTCAAAAATGGATCGTTATTATACCGGCACAACAAAGAAACACAAGCTTTGAGACGTCGTTCTTTCTGTATGTCGCTCAACTCATGCGGTACCTTACGGTACCCACTTATCCAGCTTCTTCACCTCACCAATATCAGCCAAATGAGTCAATATTGTTTTTTTGGTTACACTGAATATTAACAAAAATTCGAACGCACTTTGACGTGGATTCGCTTCCAACACGGCTTTCAGATGATCGTTATCCACTTGGTTTCAGGTCGTCCACGTGGTTCATTTGTTAGGTCAAAATTGCCAGAACGAAATTTCATGAACCAACGAGAAACTGTTTGCTGTGAAGTGACTTCAGTACCAAACGCATCATTAATATTGCGAGCCGTCTGAGCTGTTGTGGTTCCGCGGTGGAACTCATATTTCATTAACACACGAATTTCACTATTTTGCATGGCCGCACAAAAATTTTTGTCAAAATAAAAGTTTTCAATAATTTTTAACACTTTAAACTCTGATCGAAAGAGGAAAAATGTGCCTTTTTCACATAAAAAAGTCAAGTCCAAATATAGATTTAGAGTGAAGTTATTCCCAGTTGAATGTGGCATTTCGAGAATCTACTCATTTCATACTACACGACCTAATATTTTGTTCTTTTTCATAAAATACACTGACTTTCAAAAAAACCACAACACCAAAAAGAACGCACTATATGTATTTGAAATTTTGGTGCGATTTTAGACTTGTAAAGAGAAAAAAAATGATAAAAATTTCAAGTTCGTATTTTAATGCGTTACGAAGTTTTTCTTTACTTTTTTATCTGTGACGATCGTTCTTTTTGCAATTTTTTTTACAGGCAGATAGCGATAAAGGTACTATTGTTAGTACCATATGGAATGTGTGGTAGTGCAAAATGCCTCGTGTACACCAAAATGCAGTTAACTCCCTTTGAAAGGGGAAGAATTGTCGGTATGCACGAGGCAGGTTTACCTTTCCGCGAAATTGCACGTAGATTGGATCGAAACACACCAACAGCGCTAAGAGCTTGGAGAGATTGGTCTAACGAAGGGTCAGTAAATCGTCATCGTGGTAGTGGCCGTCCAAGAATGACGAACCGACGCGAAGACCGGCGACTTCGTCGTTCAGCGGCAGGCGCCCCGTTTTAAACAATTCCTTCTCTTGGGTAGCCACCCTAAATCGAAGGGTCACCCTTAGTACCATGTATCGCAGAATTCGAAGTTTTGGACTAAATTCATATCGTCCTATGCGTCGGCTTCCATTATCACGAAACCACAGGGTGGCCCGACTGGAGTGGTGTCGTCTGAGAGTGCAATGGGTGGATGAGTGGAGAAGAATCGTGTTCAGTGATGAGAGCCGATTTTGTTTATGGCGATCTGATGTACGGTTAGTTGTTAGAAGACGCAGAGGAGAGCGATTAAATTTGAACTTTTTGGAAAGGCGTCATTCTGATTTAACACCAGGTGTCATGGTTTGGGGTGCCATCCGGTATGGAAGTCGGTCTCCTCTTGTTTTCATTTATGATAGATTAAATGCTCAGAGGTACATTAATAGTGTCTTAGAACCGGTTCTTGTACCATACATGTAGGATCACGAAACCGGGCCATAATTCAATTGACCATCGACAGTTCCTAGATTTCTGTATTCGTCCTTTCCGTTCGCAATGCCGCGTCCCATACTTAAACCATTATGATAAGGCAATTATAGTGATCATCCTTGGGCATCTGGTACCCAGATGTGACCAAGCGGGGTGAGAACCCAAGTAGCAGTAAGTTTAGTTAGTAAAAGAAGAGGCTGACCCGAGCAGTCCCAAAAACCAACGATCTGAGATAAGACAGGGCTCGGTCCGCTTGCTCTTCTTTCTTTTGTTCCTTTTTTCGTTAATAAACGCACACTTATAGCTTTATTTCTTGAACTGTGATTTCTTTAGTAGATATAACCACCATCCCATATCTACTCTAGTATTGGAGTTTGATATCCCATTAAATCCCGATACTACATACATGCACGACCATCGTGGAAGTACGTTTCAACAGAATAATGCGCGACCACATGTAGCCAACGATACTTTGAGGTATTTGGAAGCTGAAAATTTGGATACTTTGCCTTGGCCAGCTCGGTCTCCAGATTTGTCCCCAATAGAGCATGTATGAGATATAATGGGTCGGAGACTTCAACGTTTAGCTCGCCCTCCAGAGACCATAGATGAACTCCGCGAGCAGGTGCAGATTGCTCGGGATACAATACCACAGGAAGATATTGACAATTTAATTTTAAGCATGCCACCTCGCTTACAGGAATGTATTAATCTAAGAGGAGATACCACCTATTATTAAATTATTATTAAATTTTTTCACTTATTCACAATAATTTTCTTTTGATATTTTGATCGTTTTTGTCTATCACCCGACCCAACGTAACGCCAGAATTTCAAACGTGTTCGATGTGTTCTTCTTGGTGTTGCGGTTTTTTTGAAAGTCACTGTATAATCCTTATACTTGTAAAACCATTGCTTTTCATGTTGGTCGAAATTATTCGATATGCTTTCTCTACTCAAAAAACGTATTTTCGTTTAGTGAGCGACTCTGGCTCTGACTTACTGTAACTGCTTTAAAGCATCATAAGGCCGTACCGCCTTAGGCGGGTCCTTGCGGGCACAGGTTTTACACTCAGATGTCTTCTGTTGTTGCACCGAACGACCGCTAGAACTTTGATCCCATAGTTCTGCAACACCCTGTATACACCTTGAATGAAATCCCTTTTAGGGAACGTCGATGTTCATTTTAAGGGCGGTAACAAGGTCAAGTGTATCGACCAAAAATATCGAGTAACGTAGGAAGAAACATCAGCTCCAGGGGAATAAACAAACTTTCAAAATGACTGCCGACAGTGAAATTAATATACCCAACTGCGTCTTTTTGTCATCAAAACCTCATGAGGATTTATATTCCCTCCAAACGTTCTTTATTAAGGCTGGAATGATTAATTGTGTACAAAGTTTCAAGCATGTTTTACTGTACAATAATTCTGCATGTCTCTGACATGTTCGTGTATGTTTTTAATGGAGGTTCGGCCTAAATTAAACGTGAAAATCTTCTATAAGTTTTCTTGACGTTTAAATTTTTTGTTCCATAATCGGTTTTCCGACTTTCCGGGGGGCGAAAAGTTTCTTTTAAACCGAATTTGTTTTATTTGTGAAACTTTTAAAAGAAGAGCCTCGGATTGGGTTAGTTCCTGAGCAACCCGAACTTAAAAAGCTTTTTAGTCGGGCGTTATTTTCGTTGCGATAAATTAAGAAATTATTGAAATTGGTTTCATCAAAATGTGTATGAGCTTATCTGAGCTAATATGCTGGTTATTCCATATTCAATACACATAATGAAACAGACTAATCTCGCCCAAAGTTTGGTACATATCACGTTCCATCCAGGTTTAATTCATTTAATGTCATAACGTTTTAATGCTAAAGAGATAACGAGTTCCAAAGGGGGGCGGTTAAAGCGAGGTTTGTTTTGTTTCGTTTGGATTCTCTCTCTTTGATTAATTTGTTGTATACAAAATGTCCCTCCCCAGAATGTACCCCATGTGCGATTCATTAATTTATTTTTAATCCTTATAAGACAAAGAACCTCGTCCTTGTTTCACCCGGGAGACTTAACTGAATGTCTGGATGTTCAGGTCAAAAAGCCTTATTTTTTTAAGTTGTAAACCGGAGTTTGTTCAGCTTCGTATCACAAATTTCTAATTATAAACGTAATGTGTTTGCCGGTGTTGTCATAGACAAAAGCTATGTTAAATAAAGCTGGATGAACCCCGCCTGGGAGAATATCCCAAAATTATCAAGCGAAACCTTCAGCGTTTCACTAAGAATATTATGATTTTAATCCGAATTCAAGGAGAAACCGACATGAAGATTCGCCACAATTGAGACTGCATTAAACTTGAATTGATCAGCTCGAATTCAATTTATGAGTTTGAGAATATCTCCGTCGCTGAATTGTGGCGATTTCTCTTTTAAATGAATTTTCTTCAAATTAATAGGTGTACAGACAGAAACTGAGCAATGAAGTTATATGCAATAAAAAAACATATTAGGTGTATACCTATGACTCCGTGTTTTTATTTCTAGTTCTATTTTCTTTGAAAAAATATTTTTTTATTTAAGGAATTTTATTTCATTTTTTGCTCCATATTACCAGCTTTCTATTTATATATTATATGATAGTTGCTATATGACCTTTTAAAACTTTTCAATTAAGGTTTAAATATGTCCAATTTTGTGCCGAATAAACATCATTTGCGGGAAGCTTTGCTCTTCCTTTTCCATCTTAAGAAAAACGCCACTACCGCTCACCAAATGCTCGTTGAGGCTTATGGCAATGATGCTGCATCTATAAGAACTTGCCAACAGTGATTTCAGCGCTTCAAATCAGCAGATTTCGACCTCAACGACAAGGAGCGTGGTAAGCCATCGAAAAAATTTGAAGACGAAGAACTGCAGGATTTGTTGGACGAGGACGTCGCGCAAACGCAAGAACAGGTCGCATCTTCCCTTAACGTCACGCAGAAAACGCTTTCGGTTCGTCTTCACGCTATGAGAAAAATTCAAAAGGAAGGAAAATGGATATCTTATGAATTGACGGAAAGGAACAAAGAGCAACGAAAAACGACGTGTGAGATCTTGCTTGGACGTTTTCAAAGAAAGTCTTTTCTACATCGTATCGTGACCGGAGATGAAAAATGGCTCTACTTCGACAATCCAAAGAGGAAAAAATCATGGGTGAGCCCGGGTGAACCAACAACTTCGACCGCAAAGCCAAATATCCACGGGAAGAAGGTATTGCTCTGCATTTGGTGGGACCAGCGCAGCATACTGTATTACGAGCTTCTCCAACCTGGCGAAACAGTCACTACCAACCGTCACGTCCAACGACTAGTGCAGTTGCGTAATCAACTCGCAGTAAAGAGGCCAGAATGGGCGGATCGACACGACAAAGTCACTGCTTCATGACAACGCAAGGCCTCATGTCGCTCAACCAGTCAAGAACACCTTGAAGGATTTCAAATGGGAAGTCTTACCGCACCCGCCATACTCGCCAGATATTGCTCCGTCAGATTATCACCTTTTCCGTTCGATGGCTCACGGTTTGGCAGAGCAGCGCTTCCAGAATCGCCAAGAAGTCCAAGAATGGCTTGATGAATGGATCGCTTCAAAACCGACGAATTTTTTTTACGATGGAATCCATAAACTGCCCAATCTCTGGGAAAATGTTGTCATTAACGATAGAAATTATTTTTAATAAACATTGTTAATAAATTTATACAGTTTCAAGCAGTTGAAAATGCGTAAAAAAACGCGGAGTCATAGGTATACACCTAATACTTAGACACGTTCAATTCGCCTGCAATTGTAAGCAGGTGTTGTTTATTTATGACTCTTTATATGATAAAAGTTTCAGTTGCTCAGGAGCTGTAGTTCAGTACACCAAACGTAAATAGAGACATGGAGATTTCCAAGCAATATTTGAGAATATCAATGTTGTTCTGTTTTAAACTGAAAAAAAAATGCTGCTGAAACAACAGAAATGGTTAATTCGGCTTGGGGAGATAATTCCGTTGGTGCTTCAACTGTTGAGAGATGGTTTAAGAAGTTTCGTGGGGAAAACTTTTGTCTTGAGGACGATCCACGTGCGGGTGTCAAAAAAAAGGTTCAAGACGAAGAACTGCAAACTTTACTGGATGAAAATCCATTCCAAACTGAAACACAGCTTGCAGAGCAGTTAGGAGTAACTCAACAAGCAGTTTCAGTTCGATTGCATGGAATGGGAAAATTTCAAAAAGCAGAAAAATGGGTTCCTCATGAGCTAACCGAAGACAATAAAAATCGAAGAGTTGACATCTGCATGAACTTGCTTTCTCGGTATAAAAGAAAGAATTTTCTGCATAATATTATTACGGGAGATGAAAGGTGGATTTTGTATGACAATCCTAAGCGCAGAAAAACGTGGGTTGACCCAGGCCAGCCATCCACATCAGTTGCAAAACCAAACGTTCATGCCAAGAAAATCTTACTGTGTGTCTGATGGGATTGTAAAGGAGTCATTTACTATGAGCTTCTGAAACCCGGTCAAACTGTTACAGCTGACCGTTATCAGGCCCAAATGATCAAATTAAGCGATGCTCTGGAGGAAAAAAGACCATTTACGGGCCAAGGAAGTCGGAAAGTGATATTGCTGCGTGATAATGCTCGTCCGCATACAGCTAAACTGATCCAGGAACTCATCTTCTCGTTAAGCTGGAAAATACTCCAGCATGCGGCGTATTCTCCAGACTTGGCTCCTTCCGACTTCCACTTGTTCGGATCCATGCAGTCTCATTTAGCTGACCAACGATTCTTTAACGTTGAAGATATTCGAAAATGGCTCGATAACTATTTTTCGTCGAAACCACTAAGCTTCTATCACGAGGGCATCCATCATCTACCCAGTAAATGGCAAAAGACCATAGACAGTTATGGAAATTATTTTGATTACTAATATTTTCAATAACTATGTTTTTGATGAAGCTTAATTTCACCAAAAAATGCTCAGTTTCTTTTTGTACACCTATTATATTTTTTATTACAAATTTAAATGGATTTAGGCACATAGACGTGTTGAACGCTCCTCGTACATCACCGTATAGGAGGCCATACCGTATTGACGTCACTTTATCCTGCTTAGTATCACGCAATGGGAGGGAATTACTAATTTATAGGAATAAATCAGTGCAGTGTTTACATAATTAACCGAGTGGATGTTTGAAAATTTTATTTTTGGGTAATTATCTAGAGTGATTGGCCATTAACAATTTGAGTAACTATCATTAATATGTAGAATTTATTTCACGTTATACTTTCACAGTTTACACTATGAACGTTTCACATATTAGGTCGTGTAGTATGAAATGAGTAGATTCTCGAAATGCCACATTCAACTGCGAATAACTTCACTCTAAATCTATATTTGGACTTGACTTTTTTATGTGAAAAAGGCACATTTTTCCTCTTTCGATCAGAGTTTAAAGTGTTAAAAATTATTGAAAACTTTTATTTTGACAAAAATTTTTGTGCGGCCATGCAAAATAGTGAAATTCGTGTGTTAATGAAATATGAGTTCCACCGCGGAACCACAACAGCTCAGACGGCTCGCAATATTAATGATGCGTTTGGTACTGAAGTCACTTCACAGCAAACAGTTTCTCGTTGGTTCATGAAATTTCGTTCTGGCAATTTTGACCTAACAAATGAACCACGTGGACGACCTGAAACTCAAGTGGATAACGATCATCTGAAAGCCGTGTTGGAAGCGAATCCACGTCAAAGTGCGTTCGAATTTTTGTTAATATTCAGTGTAACCAAAAAAACAATATTGACTCATTTGGCTGAAATTGGTGAGGTGAAGAAGCTGGATAAGTGGGTACCGTAAGGTACCGCATGAGTTGAGCGACATACAGAAAGAACGACGTCTCAAAGCTTGTGTTTCTTTGTTGTGCCGGTATAATAACGATCCATTTTTGAATCGGATTGTTACTTGTGATGAGAAATGGATCCTATATGACAATACCAGACGTTCATCGCAGTGGTTGGATCAAGATGGACCACCAAAACATTGTGCGAAAAAAAATCTTCATCAAAAGAAGCTTATGGTGTCCGTTTGGTGGTCCACCGCAGGTGTCATCCATCACAGTTTCGTGAAATCTGGTGAATCGATTACAGCTGATGTCTACTGCCGACAACTGACCGAAATGATGAGGCAGCTGACGGTTAAGCAGCCAAGATTAGTCAATCGAAGCGCACCGCTATTGTTGCACGACTACGCTCGGCCAACACATCGCACAAGTCACCTCGGCCAAGCTACAGGAGTTGGAATTGGAAACTCTTCGTCATCCACCGTATTCACCCGACTTAGCATCCTCTGATTACTAATTCTTTAAAAATTTGGATAACTTCTTGGTAGGGAAAACATTCAACTCCGACGAGGCTGTCAAAGCTGCCTTCCACGAGTTTATCGACTCCCGGCCTGCAGGCTTTTACAGCAGGGGAATTCCCGTTAAATGGCAGAAGTGTACTGATAATGGTGGTGCATATTTCGATTGACAATAAAAACATTTCATATGAAAAAAAAATGACTAAAGTTTCAATTCAATTCTACTCATTTCATACTACACGACCTAATATGTACTAGAAAACGTTCATTTGCCTAAAACATCTAAACGAAAAACTAAAAACTACTCAAATTTTGTGGCAAAAGCCAAACTCGCTCGCAACGTGATTTCACGTTTTTATGCAAATTTGTGGCCAGTTAACATTTGATATGCAAACCTTTGTTTTTTATAACTGAATCTAATCTTCAAGGCACTGCCATGATCAACTTTTTGCAGAATGCTCGATCGACTTTGCTCCATTGATCTGCACACAGACACACACGTTTTAGTTCCGTTTCATTTGAAGTGTTGTGCTATCGCACTTTTCGGTGAAGATATTCCCGTGATATTTCAATGGGATTAGTATCGGGACCTGGTGGTAGAGGATTTATAACGTGAGGACAATTATACAATAACTGGAACCTAACTTTGTAGGTGGTACGTTTCGGGTCGTTGTGTTGATAAAATTGCCACCTGCAGTTGTGGACAAAAGTATGGGATATTTTAAACCCATCATAATTTTATATCAAAATAGTTGATTATTAAAAAAATGACATATTATACAAACACCCAAATCAATGGTACCCCCCAGGTCTACCGGTATGAAATGAGCGTTATTTCGTGAAAATAAAACACCAATTTTAACAAGGAAAGAAAAAAAAAATATTCTAAATGTTGACCGTTGCTTTCTACACATTTTGACCACCTTTCTGGCAATTTATGGATACCACGCCAATAGAAATGTGCCTCTTTGGCATCAAACCAATTAGACATCCAATTTTCTACTTCTTCGTAAGAATCGAAATGGTAGTCCGAAGGAGCCAAGTCTGGTGAATACGGCGGATGGGGTAGCAACTCCCAGCCAAGTGTTTCGACGGTATCCTGAACTGGTGTTGCTTTGTGTGCAGGTGCGTTGTCATGGAGCAGGCGTGTCTTCTGGTCCATTCTGATCGTTTTTCGATCCATGCATTGTTTAAATTAATCAATTGTTGTGGGTAGCGAACAGTATTAACGGTTTCACCATGATTTAAAAGCTCGTGGTGTACCACACCTTTCTGATCCCACCAAACACACAGCATTGCCTTCTTGCCGAATCGATCGGGTTTTGCAGTCGATGTTGATGGTTGTCCCGAATCAACCCATGATTTTTTCCGTTTAGGATTTTGAAAATAAATCCATTTTTAATCTCCAGTGACAATTCGATGCAAAACTGATTTTCTTTCGTGCCTTTTAACGTGATCGGCAAGGATATTTGACCGACGTGGGCGCGGCGTCGGTGCTTCCTGGGGCCTTTCTGCCTCTGCTTCCCGGGTGGTACTAGGGGAATCAATCCCATCTAACGATAACTGGAAGAGTCCTAGCTTGTTTCCCATCGCATTCCCGTACGCCATTTCAAACGCAAGAATTATCACTACATACGTTTAATTGTTAAGGGGTACCACCTAAGTTTTTCTAAAAGAGTTCTTAATACTACTTCTAAAGTTTAACTTAGGAAACTTTTTAATCATTTACAAGAGTGGGAGAATTGGATAAGCTCCTGAACCTTAAAACTACTTCTACAACGTCCTTAATTTTACATTCCTTACTCTATCCTATTAATAGTTCTTGCGTAGTTCTCGGGGTGAGGCTTCTTTCTCACCTTTTCTCCCGTGGGCGCAGCAGTGGGAATAAGAGATCTAATGATCCCCCCCGATGATGTACTGATGGCGGGAGTTACGAGATAAGACACTTTTCACGATCGGTGTTAACTCGCGGACACTCACCTAAACTCACTTTTCTCTTTCGGTTTTTACACGGCCGGCGATGTCGTACTCTGTTTTGCCCCGTTCCTAATTCGCGGGGTGGCCAAACTTGTAAAAGAAACTGAAACAAGAGAGCTTTTTCGATAACCAAAAACAAGCAAGCTTTTTTCAGAGTCAGCAAAAGAACAACAACCCCCTTACCAAAGCTTGCCTGTTCTTAAATCCTGCCTCTTCAGGGACACCCATAGGCGTATCCCGACTCTACGCTTTTTTCCGCTCTTTTTACCGTATTAAGGCGTAGCACTTTAATGGCTAGATTGGGCCTTATGCGTATTGTCGGTACGTGTAATTGCACCATGATTTTGGTTCCGACAAAGGCTGTTGCTGGAAATTCCAACATTTGGTTCGTCCCTCATCTGGGGATAACTGTTGGAAAAATGCAGGGTTTGTCGGAAATCATGGTGCAGATTGTGAAGCCCATGGGCGTACCACGAGGGTATTTTGTCTGACCGTTTTCTGTTTCTTATATTATTAAAATATTACCTAACTATATTTGCAAAGTCTTAACTTAGCCTTACAAGAAATTAGGGAAAACCCTGGGTGTTACCCCTTTTATTGTTTGAATGGCAGGTTTTTTTAAAAATTTTTTTAAAGGGGAAACGGTTCCTCCACAACACTTTGAAGCAAAATTTCACAGGTGTTTTTTCGGTTCTCCATCTGTCTTTCATTCAATTCATGCGGCACCCATTTTCCGAACTTTCGGATCTTTCCCACAGCTTTTAAACGATCAGGAATTGTTCGTTGTGCAACATTTAACATTTCTGTCATTTGCTTTTGACTCAAAGTGTCCTCTTCATCCAATGTCGGTTGCAGTTCGGAGTCTTCAAACTTTTTTGGTGGTCTGTCAAGTTCTTCATTTTGCACATCAAAATTGTTATTTTTGAATCGGTGAAGCCATCTTTTGCATGTTGCTTCTGATAAAGCATAATCACCGCATGCCTCGACAAGCATTCGATGCGACTCTGCAGCACTTTTCTTCAAATAAAAACAAAAATTTAAAGCTTTCCGCAAATCAACATTTTGTGGTACAAAATTCGACATTTTTGGCCCAATGAAATGATATATTGTTATTTGTTCAAGGACTTGATTTGTACTAAATATGTTTGTCAGTTTGCACACCAACCAAGCAAACAAAAAAAAAAGGTTTGTTTACAACAAATGCCCTATATCGAGACATTTATATTCTAACGCTCACTTCATACCGGTATACCTGGTATACCGGGTTCACGGTCGATGGTAGGTTAGATGTTTCTGGAAGACTGATATCGCGATCTTTTTGAAAATTTGCATGAGCAGATAAATGAACTTGCTCTATCGACGTAAAATATTTTCAGTGATGCAGTGTTGCCGGTTCTATCAGAAAGTACTAGCATCTCCGATATTTTAAACGGAACATCCTATATATTTTTTAATTTTTGGGTTCTATATTTCATACCAATAACTTCTGCATTTAACTTCCTATACCTATCTCTAGCAGTTTTCGGAATATTATTTAATTTTCTTATTTTCTGCTCAAAGTCAGGCCTTTAATAAAACCTCTGTTATAACATGATTTGAATTCACAGAGACAAAATTTGGAATATAATTTGTGAAAGGTTCATCAATTTGTTGCATGTAAATAAGAATGTTCTGTCTTGTACAGGGTGGCTCAAAATTAATGGTCTTACGGGTAGACAGTAAAAGTGTCTAAAGTGTGTTTTTTTTCAAATGAAACCCTCTGTACATTACTAGCCATGCTGAAAGACAATTAAATTTCCTTTAAAATGATGTGGTATATCCCTATACCTAAACCATCAGGTTTCGAAAATAAAAGCTGTTTTGTCTTTAAATTGAATTATTTAAAGGTATTTGACAAAGGTGGCTCTGGGACGCCATAATTTTGATCCACCCTGTACAAGACAGAACATTCTTATTTACATGCAACAAATTGATGAACCTTTCACAAATTATATTCCAAATTTTGTCTCTCTATGAATTCAAATCATGTTATAACAGAGGTTTTATTAAAGGCCTGACTTTGAGCTGAAAATAAGAAAATTAAATAATATTCCGAAAACTGCTAGAGATAGGTATGGGAAATTAAATGCAGAAGTTATTGGTATGAAATATAGAACCCAAAAATTAAAAAATATATAGGATGTTCCGTTTAAAATATAGGAGATGCTAGTACTTTCTGATAGAACCGGCAACACTGCATCACTGAAAATATTTTACGTCGATACAGCAAGTTCATTTATCTACTCATGCAAATTTTCAAAAAGATCGCGATATCAGTCTTCCAGAAACGTCTAACCTACCATCGACCGTGAATCACCCGGTATGTTTAATAATATTTTAAACAAAAACAATCAAGTTCATTCCTACAAATATAAAAACATAAAAACAATAAATTATGCTGGACAAAAGAATGGAACACTTCGTAAAATCCATTATAATCAATACGAAACATTAAATGAACTAATATTTTGTGACGTATCGTGTCGAGTCGATAATGGCCTGACATCGACGGTGCGTAGAATCGATTAAATTTTCACAAATGGAAATGGGAATCTTCACCCATTTTTTCTGCAGGACTTTTCGCAACTCATCCTGATTGGACACGTTCTTGTCTCGCATTTTTCGTTTTAAGTGTTCCCAGGGATATTCAATCGGATTAAAATCCGGCGACTGAGACGGCCCCTCTAATACGGGGATGTTATTATCATTCAGCCAAATTTTTACTAATCGAGATGAACGTTTGGGGTCGTTGTCCTGCTGGAAATGCCAAAGTAAAGGCATATCTTCACCAGAAAATGGTAGCATATGGTTGTCACGGATGGTTTTGTATTGAAACCGATCCATAATTCTCTGAATTTTGACCAACGGTCCAACGCCGGATCGAGAAAAACATCCCCATACCACTAAGCTGCCACCACCATGTTTCACAGTTGGTTTTTGATAGTTGGGGTCTGCTGGACTTCTGGTAAAAATCAATCATGTCCAAAATTCAACAGTCTTTATGTTCTCTTCTAATTTACTAATTGGAGGAGACAAGTTTATTAGATTTATGACTATTTCTGCATTGTACAGAAAGAAGCGTAAAATAGGATATTTTAGTTCCTTTTATCTACTTGAAAGTAGATCTTTTCTTTTATGAAAACCACATGGCCGAGGTGATAAATAAAAGGGCACCTGTAGTATCGGTCCCTAACTGCAGTGTGGTGGAAATCTTACTAATCTGTTGTGTAGTCAGTCCTTATGGAACTTTGTTAGCGACAACACGGGCGCTTGAAACTGTATAAATTTATTAACAATGTTTATTAAAAATAATTTCTATCGTTAATGACAACATTTTCCCAGAGATTGGGCAGTTTATGGATTCCATCGTAAAAAAAATTCGTCGGTTTTGAAGCGATCCATTCATCAAGCCATTCTTGGACTTCTTGGCGATTCTGGAAGCGCTGCTCTGCCAAACCGTGAGCCATCGAACGGAAAAGGTGATAATCCGACGGAGCAATATCTGGCGAGTATGGCGGGTGCGGTAAGACTTCCCATTTGAAATCCTTCAAGGTGTTCTTGACTGGTTGAGCGACATGAGGCCTTGAGTTGTCATGAAGCAGTATGACTTTGTCGTGTCGATCCGCCCATTCTGGCCTTTTTACTGCGAGTTGATTACGCAACTGCACTAGTCGTTGGAGGTGACGGTTGGTAGTGACTGTTTCGCCAGGTTGGAGAAGCTCGTAATACAGTATGCTGCGCTGGTCCCACCAAATGCAGAGCAATACCTTCTTCCCGTGGATATTTGGCTTTGCGGTCGAAGTTGTTGGTTCACCCGGGCTCACCCATGATTTTTTCCTCTTTGGATTGTCGAAGAAGAGCCATTTTTCATCTCCGGTCACGATACGATGTAGAAAAGATTTTCTTTGAAAACGTTCAAGCAAGATCTCACACGTCGTTTTTCGTTGCTCTTTGTTCCTTTCCGTCAATTCATAAGACATCCATTTTCCTTCCAAGTGGAGGTAAATCCTTCCACCAGTATCCGGGCTATTGCAAATAATACGAATACTGCACGATCCACAATTTGGCGTATTCTACGCAAAGAACAACTTTTTCCATACCATCTTCAAAAAGTACAAACTTTAAGCCCAGAGGACTACCCATATCGACGACGTTTTTGCCGATGGTGGTTACAGAAGCATTTATGGCAACAGAATTTTGGTGGACAAGTTCTCTTTTCGGACGAGGCATGCTTTACGCGAGAAGGCCTTTTTAATAGCCATAATAGTCATATATGGAAAATGGACAACCCTCGTGCTATTGCTTTTCGCAATAATCAACGGCAATTTTCCATAAACATTTGGGCCGGAATTTTAGGTGATAACATAATTGGTCTTTATCTGCTCTCACCTCGTCTAACTAGCCATATTTACGAACAATTTTTAAAAAATATTTTACTAGTGCTGTTGGAGGATGTGTCACTGAATGTTAGACAAAGAATGTGGTTTCAACACGATGGAGCACCTGCGCATTTTTCCCTGCTTGGTCGGCAACATCTTGATCAGGTTTTTTTTAATCACTGGATTGGCCGAGGCGGACCAGTAAATTGGCCGGCGCGATCCCCTGATCTAAACCCTCTGGATTTCTTTTTTTGGGGTCATGTAAAAAGTTTAGTATATGAAAGACCTATTGACAGTGAAGAGGAGTTGCTAGCAAGAGTGTTGGCCGCCTGCACACAAATTCAAAACACACCTGGAATATTTCAATGTATCAGAGTATCAATGAACAGGCGAGCTCAATTATGTATTGAACAAAATGGCCACCAATTTGAACAATTTCTATAATGTTATAGCAAATAAATAATATTTAAAACAAACTTAATATTATTAAAACCATTTAGAGAATATCGTGCATATAGACGGTATTCAATTTTTTACTGGCAAACGATACGTCGGACGAAAAAGAGTCAAGTGAGCATTTCTCTTCTAAATGAAATTAAACTTCTAAAAATAATTTTTATTTTGATAAAAAGCAGTGGCGCACCATGTTTTTCTTTAAAAATGTGCTGAGAGGTGTCCGTACGCACGCCACTGGAGAAACGAAAAATAGCCCTTTTGCATAAATAAATGCGTCTACATTAACTCTCAAAACATGCCAAATTTCACTTACATATCTCAAACGGTTTTGAATATATCAATAAAAGTTAAATTTTTTAAGTAAAGTTTAACACCCTGTATCTTCTTAATGAAGCATTATTGGAATATGGTTTATATAGGGAGTCATATTATTTTTCAATGTACTATTACCCACTGAAATATAATGAAACATTTGTGGGTCACCCTGTATAAATAGAAAGCTGGTAATATGGAGAAAAAAATTAAATAAAATTCCTTAAATAAAAAAATATTTTTTCAAAGAAAATAGAACTAGAAATAAAAACGCGGAGTCATAGGTATAAACCTAATATTTTGTGGTGATTATTTCTAAATCCCATTTCCAACAGGATCAAACATCACTTTCCGCATCAGAGTTAAAAATATTAACTTTAGCTTCATCATTGAAAAGAAGAGTACTTCACTTTGGCGGTGATCAAAAGAAATGTTTCTGAGCAAATTCAGTTCTGACTCTTCTGTTCTTTTTAGAAATTAGGGGCTTCTTCACAGCAATCCTTCCTACTAATCCCATTTCGCACAACCGACGACGTTCAGTGCGATCGTTTACCAGGTCTGTAAATATGAAACCGGAATCTTTTAATATTATAAAAAGTATAAATTAGCTGCGCAATAATTATAAAAAATATTTCCCATCGTTACACATACATTTTTCCCATATCTCTGGCAATTTGTGGATGCCACACCAAAAGAACTGTCGTTCTTTTGAGGCAAACCGTTCATCGAGCCATTTTTGAACTGTTTCGTAAGAGGTGAAGTGCCGTTCTGCAAGAGCGTGTCCCATCGATGCAAATAAGTGATAATCGGATGGTGCTAAGTCGGGTGAATAAGCCGCATGCGATAGTACTTCCCAATGAAACGTCCAAATCGTTTCCTTCACCAGTTTTGCAGTGTGTGATGGTGCATTATCATGGAGCAATATCACCTTGTGTTGCCGTTCTTGATATTCTGGTCGTCTTTCACGCAAAGCTCGATGCAAGTCCATCATTTGTTGTCGGTAACGTTCAGTATTAACCGTTTCTCCAGGTTTTAGCAGCTCATAATAAATTACCCCTTTTTGATCCCACCAAACACAGAGCATTGTATTTCGTCCGTATCGATTTGGTCTTGCTGACGACGCTGATGGTTCGCCTGGAGTTACCCGTGATTTTTTACGTTTGGGATTCTCGAAATAGATCCATTTTTCGTCACCAGTCACAATTCGATGAAGAAATGACTTTCTGTTATACCTAGTAAGCAACAATTGGCAAGTGGTTTTTCGATTTTCTTGCTGTCTTTCATCGAGTTCGTGTGGAACCCATTTTCCTATCTTCTGAATTTTTCCCATAGCTTTCAAACGAATGGAAATGGCTTCTCGTGTCACATTTAACTGTTGTTGCGTTTGAGTATCGTCCTCATCTAACAAAGCTCGCAACTCGCCGTCTTCAAACTTTTTCGGTGGTTTTCCACGCTCTTCGTTATTGACGTCAAAATTGCCACTTTTGAATTCCTTAAACCACTCATAGCACTGTGATTTTCCAAGGGCATGCTCACCGTAAGCTTCAACAAGCATGCGATGTGAATCTGCAGCCGTTTTTTTCAAGTGGTAACAGAAAATCAATGCTGTCCGCAAATCGTAATTTGTAGGCATAAAATTCGACATACTCAAAGCTATTGCAAACTGTACTGCAGTATTGATCCTGTATTGTTATGATTTGAAAATCATTCTCAGATGTAAATAAGAGATATAGTATCCTGATAACACGTTAATATAGTATATTATATGTCGGGGAAACATTAGGAATATTCTCCATCATTGATAATTTTAATGTTTTATTAAATCAATTGATAGTAAGGCAAGGCTAACGAATTCACTACTACTCGACCGCAACCTTTCCCTTCTGTTTAATTACTGCCTTCTTCACAGTTCCCATTCCCCGTGGTCCTCTTGACTCAAGGGAATGGTACCTGTTCATCCTGGTTTTTCCACGGACCGAAACTTCACACATGGCCCTTAATTGCGTCGGTAATAGTGACCTCGTTCGACAGTGCTTTATCTCCACGATAAACCTGTCAACCTGCTCTTCAATCTTATTGCTAACTCAAATTTAACATTTTTAAACTTAAGAACTAATAAATTTCCGACATACAGTCACTCAAAAAAGTATCCGTACAGCCGGAAAAAAATTCTGTAAACCGTAACTTTTGACTGATTTTGTTCAAATTTTGTATAATAAAAATTCAAACCGCAACTCAATTTGCGTAATTGAGCAACTTTTAAAAATTTAACTTTTAGAGTGCTTTCCAGCGTTTAAGAAAAACTTCGTTTTAAAAAATTCTTGTGCAGTGGAAATTTTTCAATGTGGTTTTAACATTCTTGCAGAGAGGATTTTTCTTCATATATCCTGAAAATTTGATCAAAATCGAACCGCAAATAAGGGAGTTGCAGCTTTTTAAAGTCGTCAAAAATGTCAAAATTTCGTCATTTTGCGCGAAAGTCGTCACTCTTTGGCCTTTTTTGGAAAGGCTGCAACTCCCTTATTTATTGTTCGATTTTGATCAAATTTTCAGGATATATGAAAAAAAATCCTCTCTGCAAGAATGTTAAAACCACATTGAAAAATTTCCACCGCACAAGAATTTTTCAAAACGGAGTTTTTTTTAAACGCTGAAAAGCACTCTAAAAGTTAAATTTTCAAAAGTTGCTCAATTACGCAAATTGAGTTGCGGTTTGAATTTTCATTATACAAAATTTGAACAAAATCAGTCAAAAGTTACGGTTTACAGAATTTTTTCCGGCTGTACGGACACTTTTTTGAGTGACTGTATATAACCCATTAGCGCCCAGTGATCTATATATAGATCGCAGAAAATAAACAACCTTTATGACATAAATTTGTTTATGAAAACAATTTTTATTGGGACATAAGGTTAGCTTATGCAGGTGGTTAAGTGTGCAGCGAGAATTGCATTGGTACGATGGTCTTCAGTTAACATTTTGTGACAAATGTAATGTTACCTTGTGTACTCTTTGCTTTCCTAATTGGCACAACAAGTAGACCTGTACTTACAGTTTATTTAGTTTTTGTATTTTTTTTATTAAATAGTTTTTGTAAAAAATAAAATTTATGAATTTAACGCCTAAATAATTTAACCAAAAATAAAATTAAAAAGTATACGGCACATCCCAGTGATCTATATATAGATCACCTTTTTTTAAAAAAACCTCTGAAAAAAAAGATACATTTCAAGATGAATTTTCAAATATGATGCTAAAAGACTAATTCGTGAAGAAAGCAGGACATTTTTTCACGACAAAATAATTTGGGCGCTAATGGGATAATATTGACCACTAGGGATATTTGGAGGCAAATTCCGGTTTCATATTTACAGACGTGGTATATTCATATCACTGTTTTTAGTGATTTCTCGCTTTATAATTCTGGAGGGCTTGCCAGGATCTGGATATGATATTCTTTTAATCCGCCGATCGGTGGTGGCATTCGTCTCTCTTAGATGTCCAGGTTTTAGAGCATATTTTACATCTCTGTAAGTGCCAAATTTCGTAAAATTTTAGAGACGGCCCGTTGGTTGATTTTTAACGTCTTTGCAATGTCTTTTTTGTTGTAGCCACCACGTGACATTTGGCCTATTGATTTTCGAAAATTTCCCGAAAAACACTTTTCCTTTGGCATATTTTCTATAAAGTGCACCACACAATCGGACTGAATAACTGATGATGCCTCCATAAACAATAAAACTACACAGTATTCTATACTTTTCTCCAACAAAAAATTGTTTTTAACAACTTTTTTAAAAACAACAATCCTAAGCCAAATATTATACGGTGAATTTAGGAACATACCTTTACCTTATCAACAAATTTTGCAGATGAAAAAAAATGATCACCATGAAAGTGTTTCAAAAAATATTCCATATTTTTGTCTATAATTGAATCTGTTAATCCCTGTTCTTGAACATTTTCCGGAATATTAATTTATGAGGTCTAAATAAACGTTTTAATCCATTCTGTCTTCTGTAAAATGAAGATTACCAGGTCCAAAATTTGAAATCTTTATATCGCTCTTCCCGTGGAAATTTCAAATATTTTTCTTGGTTCTGCTTACTAATAAGTGGTCTGTTTCTGGTTCTCCTAACATTAAGCTTTATTCTATGTAGGACATTCTGGATAGTTTGTGCCGTAACGGTTTTCTTCAAATCTTCTCGAATCCTCTTCACAAGTTTGGAAGTACTTGGAAATGGGTCTTTTTTTATTTCTCGCACAATACAAAGGTCTTCAGTTGCGGAAAACGCTTTGTTAAGAGCCTTTTTACACTTGTTTCTGATTTCATTTCTCGTTTTGAACCTTCGCACTGCACCTCTAACAGTAGAATAACTTCTTAAGACTATTTCTGATATTTTTTGTTGATTTTCCACCTTGAAAATATTGAATAATGAATTTTCTTCCATCAATAGATATTTGCCCACTGTGACAACTCAATTTGATTTATTTTACCATAACATTTTCTCAAATTGTATTCGACAAATAATATAAACAAGTCAAAAAAATATACAGGGTGTTTCCTAACTACGTGTAAAAAATTTAAAGGCGTAATCCTCGATAGATTTTGAGTCAAAAATGTCTAATAAACATACGTCCGCAAATGCCTTGTTTCCAAGATACAGGGTGTTGAAATGTGACAAGAAAAAGAGATTTTATTTCCAAAATGACTCAATTTGGGTGTTTGAATTTTAGAAAAGACAATTTTTTGGAGGAATGCTTTGATGATTAATCATAAGAATTGCTGAAAATGACCACCATTACTCATAATGCACGCTTCCATTCTTCTTGTTAATAATTGTCTCACTCTCTCGAAAACTCCTGGTGTGTTGCGTATCGTTTCACATCCGATAATTATACGTTCCTGAAGTTGATCCAGAGTGTTCATTGGGACAGCATAGACAAGTCTCTTCAGATCACCCCAAAAGTAGAAGTCCAGAGGATCACAATTCGGGGACCTTGCTGGCCACGACTGATTAGGCTCTGGGACACCTCTGCCTATCCATTTATTTGGAAAAGTTGCATTTAAGTGCTCGCGCACCGTCATGCATAAACCACATTTGAAGCTTCTGTGCAATAGGTACTTCTTCCAGTAAAACTGATAAAGTATTTTGCAAAAAATTTAAATAAGTTTCTCCATTTAGATGATGCGGCAAAAAGTAGGGCCCAATCAAATAATCTCCAACTATACCGGCCCATACATTTAGAGAAAATTGATGTTGGAACCGCTCGTCCACAATTGAATGAGGATTTTCATCAGCCCAAATGTGATTATTGTGGAAGTTGATAATTGCACTTCTGGAAAACGTCGCTTCATCTGTGAACAATACACGAGAAAGGAATTGTGGATCTAATGCAACTTTTTGTAGGATCAATTGACTAAACTGAATACGTGGAGGATAATCTTGAGGTAACAAGGCTTGTACTCTTTGTATGTGGTACGGGTAAAGTTGTTGCTCTTTTAAAACAGTTCACACTACTTTATGACTAATATTTAAAACGGCAGCTATTTTACGAGTACTTATTCCGGGGTTTTCTTCAATACGTCTTAAGATTTCTTCCTCCGCTTCTGGTAGTCGACGTGTTATTGGCTTTCGTCCTCCTGGAGTTTTCATAAGAGATCCTGTATCACAAAGACGTTGAAAGAGGTTTTTAAAGGTTTGGTGGTTGGGAGCTTGGTGGTTTGGAAACCTTTCCATGTAAATGCGCCTCGCTGCCAAACACTTACCATCAGCAAGGCCGTAAACGAAAACCATATTGGCCATTTCTTGATTAGTGTAATTAGGTATTTGAAAAATGTTCAAAACTGAGGTATAATCTGATTTTTGGGACACAGAACTAAATTCTTTCACTTTAGAGAGTAAAATATCAAAATAACACTGACTATCTTGTTTATAGTAGTGGAAGTAGCAAAAAAAAACTAACAATAAACAAGTTAGTAAATACCACCAAACCTTTAGAAACCTTTTTCAACGTCTTTCAGTCAACACCCTGTATCTTGGAAACAAGGCATTTGCGGACACATGTTTATTAGACATTTTTTACTCAAAATCAGTCGAGGATTACGCCTTTAAATTTTTTACACGTAGTTAGGAAACACCCTGTATAACGTAGCGATTGAAAATTTGAAAAATATTTTATCTGAACGAGTTTGGCTTTTGCCACAAAATTTGAGTAGTTATTAGTTTTTCGTTTAGATGTTTTAGGCAAATGAATGTTTTCCAGTATTTTGTTTTTTTTGTAAAATACAATTCTTATATTCTTAAAACCAATGCTTTTCATTTTCGTAGAAATCATTCGATATGCTTCGTCCGTTCGAAAAACGTATTTTCGTTTGGTAACTGAATTTGGCTTCAACTCACTGTATGTGCAAAAAGGTTTTTGTCGAGTTTTAGAACGTTTAATTTTAATTTATTTTCACAAAATATCACTACCGTAATTGTCGAAAATGTCGCCTTTGAACTTTATTGCACCTGTTCAAAGGACGTACATTGTTTTTGCGAACGGTTGAAAATTTGATAATCGTTTTGAACGACTTCAAATGCTGCAGTGATTTGGACAATCAGACCTAGCCCTGTTTTCACTAGCGTTTTATAAACCAGCGACTTTACATGTCGCCATAGAAAGAAATCTAAAGGTGTTAGATCGGGTCACCTAGGGGGCCACGGAACTGGACCACCTCTGCCGGTTCAATGTCGTCCGAACTATTATAATAAAGTGTAAGAACGATATTTTGAACAATGTAGTGTTATTTTGCACAAATAAATTGAAATGAAACGTACCAAAGCTGGATAAAATATATTTTTGCACGTAACTGTCTTGAAGTGTCACATCATAAGACCGTAGCGTCCTATGGTGACATTGCGGATACGTTTTGTTACACTCAAATGTCTTCTATTGTTGCATTGAGCAATTCTTGTAGATTTGATCTTATACTTCTGAAACGCCCTGTGCATGCGAAAATGTCTTCATACAGACTTCCAGAAAATTCAACAAGCGATCAATGGGACTTAAATTGTTAAGCTCTACAACATTGTATCCCAAGGACTTGCCTAATTATTATTAAATCACAGATCCTCTACTTTGTTGTCGTAATCGCATTAAATGCCGAAATCCTGAGAAAGGGTCGCACTACAATCATAATAGGGCGTCTGCCCTTTAATTTTAGAATTTTTCCTAAATGCCCCACATTGTCTCACGATTCTCATTATGCTATAGAAATACGTTTGCATCGGCCCTTCTTTAATTACATTTTTCTTTGTCTGCAGGAATTCGCTAGCAAATTGTTCGTTTTTTAAATTAGTTATTCTTCGTTTAGCACGCTTTAATGTGCATCAGATTCGCACTCAAAGAAAGTTTCCTTTGCCAACTACTTACGACAAGAAACTCTCTAGTTCAAATAGGAAGTTATCGTCCTTTAGCTAAAGGAAAAGCAACGAGGAAAGTTTCTCCCGAGTTATTTGATTAAGGGTGCTAACCTTGAGGAAATAAGGGCTATTTTGGAAAAAACTAGACGGGAATTGGATTTGCTGAATCGAAATGTAATTTATTTGGCAACCAAACCTTGAAAGAATTTTTTTTATTAATTGACTTGATTGAGCAGACTCACACAAACAGATTCAACAGTTTCGAACATTTCCGAGAACTTCCCAAATCAGATCTCCTGAGTGATCATCAGCTAAAAGTTTTCACGACTACACAGCAGCCTCAATCTCGAGATTTTTCCATCAGGCAAATGTGACAGGGAGAAATTCACATGAACTTTTGCAGAGTTATGACATCCAAAAAGGAAAAATGTAAATGTACTGAAAATGATTTATGTTTTAACCGCACTGTAATAGTGTTTCCCCTTTAGAAGTTTCCACGCTGTTCAGACTACGCGAATAACAAATATTTATGGAAATTGCTGCTTCATTTCCATTTTATGGATGAATAGACCCGAAACGTCGCCCTTGTGTACTAAAGGCGATTTATCGACTGAAGGACCATTAGTGCATTATTTACTGGGCGATGTTTTGAGTGGACTGAACTGAAGCGAGAGTTATTTATTGCTGGATAAAGATGCTTTAGGACATGGCAGAAAGTACACAATAGGAAATTTCAACTATAAAAGCCATCTCCTTTGAAATATAGCCGACTGCGCTTTCGGTATAAGTATTGAAACTTCGGACAAAAATTCACAGGGCTCAGAGGAGACTTTTGCACTAAAATGATGAATTAAAGATATGTGACGCATTTGAATATAATTATTAAATAATAATAATCTTTATTTCCTAGGAAATAGGCCATCGACCGTTAAGCCTTTCTGTCCTTGTTTAGAGTATTTTCAACTTAACCTAGTCATATTTGAACATCAACGTAAATTAAATTATGGATTCTTATAAATTAAATTATGAATTACGAAAGACAAAAAAAGAAATGTTAATTTGAAAATTAAATTTATGAATTCTAATGAAATTAGGAGATGATTTTAGGTTTGGAAATGCTCTAACAGTTTGGATGCAGAAAAAGGAACCGGGATTTTCTTGTCTGTCTTGCTAAGCAAAGTGGGTTTAGTATGTCTAGGTTATGAGTGATGTTTTTCTATCGGTTTTTAGTTGTAATGTACAGTGAGTTTTATGAGTATTCGTACCCTAATGATTCCAGATTTAAAAATAAAAATACTTTTTTATAAGTAATTTTCAACAATTTTTTTTTAGTAGAAATGTTTTATGGGCGTGTAAAAAGCCCAATTCCTATAAACTTTATTGAAGATAAAGAGTATTATTAACAAAATATAATTTTAAGTATAATAAGTAAGAAAATCACACCCACAAGAGTATTCGTACCTACTAAAACTATAGTAAAAGATCAGTTTACTTTCTATTATTTAATATTTTGTTGGACCTCCCCGGGATTTTATAATACTTTTAAGCCGATTAGGCATACCACTAACTAATTTTTTCGTATATGTTGGTTCAATTTTATTCCAAATATCCAAAAGTTTTACTTTTAATGTTTTTTTGCTATCAATTTCGTAGTTTTTTAATCTTCTTTTCATTTCTGACCATAAATGTTCTATAGGATTGATGTCGGGACTTTGGGGTGGTGTTGCCAAGGTATGTGGCGTATTATATAAGATCCATTCTTTCACAATATGAGCTGTGTGTTTTGGATCATCATCTTGCTGGAAATAATAATTATGTTGTAACTCTAATTTTGTAGCACTTGATGCCAAGTGATTCCGTAAAATATTTAGGTAATATGTTTTGTCCATGATTCCTTCAATAAAAACCAAATCACCAACACCATTTGCGGACATGTAACCCCACACCATGACGGAACCACCTCCATGCTTTTTTTTTTTTTTTTGCCGAGGAAAAAATCTTCACCTCCATGCTTTACGGTTCCTTTTAAAGTTTTTAATTCGTACTCTGAATTTTATTTTCTCCACGCCATTGTTCGTCCATCTGAATTGAACGAATTGAATTTACTTTCGTCAGTGAAAATTACTTGTTCCCAAAAATTAATATCCTTGTCGACATATTTTTTTGCAAATTCTAAACGTTTCATTCGATTCCTTTTATTAATAAATGGCTTCTTTCTGGCAACTCTCCCATTGCAGTCGTTCCTTCTCAAAATTCTTCTACATGTTTCTGCTGATACTTCTTTTTTGAAGTATTTTAAGACGAATGCTGCTAACTTGGATCTACTAATTTGTGGATTCTTCTTTATTTTCTTAATGACTGCTTTTTCCTCGTAAGGAGTAAGTTTCTTCGGGCCTCCTTTACGTTGTTTATTGCAAATATCTCCACTTGACTTAATGTTTTTTATAACATATTGTACCGTAGATTTACTTCTGCCCACTAAATTTGCAATTTCTAAATAACTTTTACTTTCAGTGTGCCATTTAAGAATTAACTTCCTATCACTTAATGAAACTTCACTAATTTTTCTCCTCATTTTTACTAGTATCTCCTAAAGACTAACAAATCGATATGTCTATATTGGTAATCGTTTGTATTATGCCGCAAACAAGTTAAGACAGGCTAAATTTCTGATCATCTTGATTTAACCCATAACAGACAGTTGCAGTACGAATACTCTTGTGAGCCTCATTTTATTCTTATTTCCTTAAAATTACGTTTTCGCCATATAAACATTTGAATTTGCAAGAAAGTACATATGAGTTTAAAAGCCCTTTAATTGGAAAGTGGGTTTGTGATGGTACCAGTTTCAAATCGTTCATTGTAAATTAATAACAGTAATTTAAAATAGAGAAGTAATAGAGTACGAATACTCATGAGACTAACTGTACAGTCTCATACATTACCCTATATTACAATGGTTCCCCTTTGCTTCCGTTCAGCCAAAACACAAAACAATATTATTTTAACATGCAAAAGGAAAGAGGATGTCTGCACGTAATTCCTATTGTAAGTTATTGAAGTATTCAAGTAGTGACTGTTTCGAGTGTGAGTACCGTGAGTCCTGGGTGGGTCTTGTCAGGTAAAGGGGTTTCAGTTTTTCCCATTTATCCCTTTGGTCTTTAAACTTTAACTGTAGAGTTTTGTGCTTTTCTGTTATTCGACTCAAATTGGTTCTGTCCTACAGTAGTTGTGTCGGTGGATGGTGTAAAGGGTTGTTTGGATCTCTGATCTTCGTTATTGCTCGTAGAGCTATTTGTTCGGATGTTTGTATGTACTGTCTGGTCTTTGTGGTTGCATTTGCTAAGATAATGCTTCCATAGTCCAGTACAGGTCTGCACATGGCTTTGTAGATATGCGTGGCCGTCTTCGTGGATATGGCTTCGTTTTTGTACGTTAAAGTCCGAAAGTGTTTGGCTCTTTTCAATGTCTCAACTCCAGCGTTTCAAGTGTGTCTAGTAAGTTTTAATTTGTTGTCGATTGTTAAACACATTTGAATATCACAACTATAGTGTCTTTAACGTGAAGGTATTGATGACGAATTGGTGAATGCGCTTGATTTAAAAAATTCATACCGTAAAATGTGTTAAAAATCATTCAAGCAGGTTAAAAAATAGAAGAATAATAACTGGATCATGAAAGTAAGAATAAGAAAATAACTACATTAATACAGGTTCGGCTTCTAGTTCACAGTGGCGATCTCGGTAGCCGTAAAAGATACGAGGTCCTTTTTATTTTTTCCTCAGCTTATTTGCAAAGTATTTCAAAATTATTTATACACCACTACTGCAACTTTTTCTCTTCAGCCTCCTAGCAATGTCATTGGAAATCTGACGTTTCGATTTTCGGCAAACATCATCAACTTTATTTTTTCGGTAATTATACCGTAAACGGTTTTCGCTCCGATCGTTCTGATTTTTTAATATGTTATTTCTAAGGTCATTTTGAACAATTTTTCTAAAGAGACAGGAGTGCGCAAATGCCTCTTTCACACTTTTTTTTAGGTTGAACATTTTTCCAAATCCAACTGTCTTACGGGATCGTGGAGCGAATAGGGGTGCTGGGTGGGGTAAGGTAAGGTAAGATAAGGTAAGGTGAGGTAAGGTAAGGTAACACATTTCCATTTTTCATTAATTATTTTTCTATTGAAATTGCAAAGTTACATCCACCTCAGTAAGGAAATTTATTTCATTTAGTTCAAGTTAGTTCGGATCACCTCAGTAAAGGAAATTTATTTCATTTAGTTTCAATTATTATCAAGAAATATGTTTTTCATTTACTTATTTTGATCAGAATTTATATTTTTTTTCAATTGCGATTGCAATTAAAATAAAATTGTAAAATTTTTGTGTATCTTTCTTGCGCAGGGGCCACGCTAGTATTTTAGTCCATTAAGCGAAGTGTCTTTCGGGATTCATGGAGTGAATTGGAGTGCTGAGTGAGGTAATTATCAACAACGTTTCAGATCTTTAAAGCAACAACAAAATATTACATACCCATAGTGAAGCAGTTTACCCCACCCAGCACCCCTATTCGCTCCACGATCCCGTAAGACAGTTGGATTTGGAAAAATATTCAACCTAAAAAAAAGTGTGAAAGAGGCATTTGCGCGCCCTTGTCCCTTTAGAAGAGTTGTTCAAAATGACCTTTAGAATAACATATTAAAAAATCAGAACGATCGGAGCGAAAACCGTTTACAGTACTGTTACCATTTTTTCTTATGGGCGCCATCTTGGATCTTCCCAATTTTTCAATTCAGCTTGCTGATTACGATGATGCATCATCATGTTAAGGTTCAGTCGTGTAGTTTGATGGAAACGCGAAGAATCCTGTATTTCGTAAAAGTGTCTTTGGAAGTAACAAAATACGAAACAAGTAAGTAAAGAAAATTGAATTGGGTGCTCGAAGAGGTCGCACTCCAACGCCAAGCACGGCTCTATGCATCTTCTTAAATTCTGCATTGATGTGAAAATGTTTCGTTTTACTTATTTAGTCCTTAAAGATTTATAAATGAGGGTAATCTGCTTTTCATTGTCCAAGTTAGTTTTAACTAAATAAAGGGTGCAATTCCACCTCTACTCGTGCGTGAAGTCCTATTAAGTAATCGAAATTTTTCAAAGTTTCAAACGGTACATTCTTGAATTCCAAAATGAGCAACTTTGCCCCAACGCAACCGACCTCGTATCTTCTAAGGTTAGTGAGATCTTTATGGTTGAGACGTAGAAGCGGACACTCTGTATATAATACATGGTAACGAATCGAAAACGAAACAAACAAGTTTTCAGAAACTCTAAATATTATTTTGGCAAACGCTCCGACACGTTGATCTTATTGTCGAGATGGAATGTTTTGTGGCATGTTTTCGATCTCTTATCTGCAACACTCTAAAGGGGTCGGACTTCATTTCTAAAATTTTAAATCGAAGGAGGTTGGAGTAAAATCTTGTTTGGATTTTTTTAAATTTTCTTTCCAATTCTAGCATAATTACATTTAACAAATTTCTTAGTTATTGAAAAAAATAATTTTAAATGTATTATCGTTTGAATTGGATTACATGCACATTTTTTGTATAAATGTTCAAACTATTGGCCTCCTGTTTCCATACAATTGTGAAGAGCTTACTCAAAATGCCGTTGTAAATTTTGTAATATCTCACGAATAATTCAAGGGCACCCATTGGCTATCCGCTGTCGTAAATCTTCCAAAGGCGCTGGTCGAGTCATGTAAACTTTACTTTTTAAATGACCCCATGGAAAGAAATCTGGAGGAGACAAATCCGGTGATCGTGGAGGTCATTCAATAACCCCAATTCTTGAGTGCGTTGTCCTGGAAATCTTTGATACGAGTACTGTTTCACGGCCACTGCATAATGCGAAAGTGCGCCATATTGTTCGAATATGAAATGGTCTTCGTTGTATTCATCATTGTGTTCAATAATTTCAGTCAAAAGCCGGATCAACGGCGTCTTCTAATAATTACAAATATATACATATCTCCGTTTAAATTGTTATCAACCAAAGATAATCAAATCATCTCCAGAGATTCTAGTCCAGACATTTAATTTTTGAGATTGTGCGTGAGGCTCACGATAGATTATAGAATGGGTATCAGACCAGTGGCGGCAGTTGTGGCGTTTGGCATTACCATTTAGAAGAGAAGAAGGCACCTCAGAAAAGCAGATATTAAAATATAAATTGGGATTTTCTGTGGGTCGCTCATTCATAATTTCACAAAACTGCAAACGGCGGCCAAAATCTAAAGTTTTTGTTCTAAATATATTTTGTATGGATGAAACATGTTTTTTTTTATGTTTTGAACACTGGTAGGCAAAATGCGAGATGCAGCAGTCAGCATGTGCTAACATCGCCACTTCAGGAGGTTTGTTCATTACAAGTCGACCTTTCGTTTCTTGTTACACACAAACTCAGTTTAACAAAAAAATCGTACTAATTCCAAAACGCCTTTTTAACATACATCTTTACCTTTGTGTTCTCGATAAGTACTTTAGCTGGTCTGTTTACACATTGATTATTATTAAAAAAAAGAGAAAAAATGTCTTTTCTCTCTGCAATCGAGTAAACAGTTATTAAGTTTAAATACAATTCTCCTAAAGAATAAGGAGTTTACGGTAAGTGCTATAATGCTACCATTATGTTTTACGAGTGCGTGTTTAATGCCTTAAAGGCGGACTTTTTGAAAATGAAAAGCAATTGCGTTTGCACCACAATTGGGCCTTATTTCACTTAAAACTTTAAGAATTTAACTTATTAGTCTGTTGCAGTTTGGTTGATTTTAGTTATGCGGTGATACCACAAAGCTCGAAAGGCTTAAGTAAACAATAAAGAAATATCACGAAATTTAAAACTCTTTTGATTCAGTTAGACCATTTGAATAAGGCTTAGTGCTCTTATTCTCGAAAATCAATGGACAAATTAACAGTTTATGCTATTGTCGTAAAGAGAATTAGAAGACCTTTCAATCAAGATGCTAGTGGACCCCCGTCTCCATCTAAAACTTTAGGGGTGAAGTCCTCCCCCGTTAGGGTGTCGTATACAAAAGGCCGAAAATATGTCACAAAACATTGCCCCTCAATAATAAAATGGAGGTGTCTGAGCGTTTGTCAAACAATTATACAGAGTTTCTAGAAATTTCTCTGCCTAGTTTCCGTTTGCCCACCTCGCATAATTGCGTTATCTCAAAATCTTTGCATATGCAGCTCCGGTTAAAGCCGATGTTACGTTTATTTTCATCAGTACCTAATCCATTGCACGGGTATGATACACGAGGAAAGAATGTAGCACAAAACTGTTGGAACTCTATTTCCTGGGGTGAACGATTTGATCAAAACTGCAAAGAAAGTTTTTATGTAAACTCCCTTCAAAATACTCGGAAAGGGTCTTCCTACCTGTTTTCAGCTAAAGATATTTTTTTACGTAAAAACCTTCAGACAATCCTTCTTTGCTGTCAGTAGTCGTTAAAACTAATCTAAATCACACATGTTTAGTCGAGCCCCCCACAGATTCTGCGCCATTAAAAATGGCGGAGGCACGAAAAAACGAACCGTGATTGGCCTATGTAAATATTCAAATCTAGGTTACTACCTGGGATTGGCTGGATACAGGCACTTAAGTATTGCAAGTTATAACCATTAAACAATCAACTTGGCCCCATGGTACCAACATAAAATTAAATACTTAATTAGCTTAACTGCGTCATATAATGGTTATAGTCTACTTTAGTACACCTAGCCATGTAAAATGAAATTAAAACACTCCCTCGCCCTCTGGTGTTAAACACGTCACTTGCGGTTCCTCAAGACAGCTGATAGCTACGAAGGGCGTTTGATTACGTCTATATAATTTCTAAAATATTTCGAAGTGTTACGTTTGATATACAGTTTAGAAAATGAATGAAATGCCTAAAGAACGTTCAGAAAGATGATTGATCAAAGTTTGTACGTCTTTCACAGGACTTTACATTAAATATAATGCGGCTGTAAAAATGGTTAAACTACAAAAGGTGTCCTCGTATATTTTGTTGCATTGCCCTGCAACGAGTTGTCGATATGCAACCAGACTTACATTTAATTTTAATATTTTTTAGGGTATTTTCGTGCTAATTTTTGCATTACGAATCTAAACTAAAAAAGTCTAAGTCTCCACCCTTACACTGGCTCTCATTATCTAGGGCAAAGATTTCAAATTGTTTTTATATTGTCATTTGCACGTGAAAGTGGATAGAAACTGCAATTTTTCCGCTCCACATAGAGCGTGCCATAAATGCCTCTCCCAACAAATGCAGTTACTCAAATCATATCAGCGATATCGTTTCCTCTCCGTTTGCCTCCCTTTCTGCACGTGACATTAGAGTTTGAATTAAATGCATTTCAGATCCATAACTGTAAATTAAATTAAATGGGTTTACATCATCTTAAGTTGGCATTAATTTCTTAATTTCTTTACAGAAATTCACTGAATAAACGCTACAATTCACTCTGTAAATAACATTTACCTATGGCAATTTGCGCTTCCAAGATTTAGAGAGTAAACATCAATTTTGCAGCTTAAAATTATCTTTAAAAATAGCTCGCAAGAACAATAAATCGCGCAAATGTTCAAATGTTATTGGTTCGAGGGTGATTTATTATATCTATGCTATGCCTATCCGCATTTGGTTTCTGATTGATTTGTTGGAAGTAAAAGAGGGCATTT
Organism: Euwallacea fornicatus; assembly: GCF_040115645.1. NCBI lineage: Eukaryota > Metazoa > Arthropoda > Insecta > Coleoptera > Curculionidae > Euwallacea > Euwallacea fornicatus. The sequence continues at coordinate 2,223,736 of NC_089576.1, forward strand.
GGCATATATAAATTCCCTTTAAAAATTTCAAAAGCTAGTTCAAATTAGGCTGCAGGGATATGTTCTAACTAAGAACCCTCTTCTGGCACTAATTAACACCGGAAACCACGTTGCTCCCCAACTTCACGAAACCTCACCTAAATTTTGTGCAAAATCACCTCCCAAGTTACAGTCCACATCCCAAACAAACACCAAATATCCAGACCCGACAAACTTCCGGAAACTTGCTCTATCAAAAGTATTCTTTATGGCGCGATTTCGGACTTGTTGCGTTCCCGATCCTGGAACGCTGGTTCCTGGATGAAAGCTGGAGAGAAACTGCGCCTGAAACCAGAACGTAGCCGGAGATATAGAGAGCGAGCATTCTTGGGTTATACAACTGAACGATGCTGTCCAGAGGGAATAAACGGATCATGTCATTCGTAAAAGGCTATCGAGGCCTGATTAATTAATATTTGTACACTCACTTTCATATGAAATGCACCACCCAGTAATAATAATAATAATTAAGTGTTGCAATTTTGGCAAAACAATGTTTTATGACAGAGTATCAAATGATCAGAGTTTTAGTAAAAAAAAACAACATTTATTAATTAGATAGTTAATGATGAGTGACATCGCTTCGTACAGCAATCCAAGCATTCACTCTTCGCGGCATGCTTTGCAATAAATGATCAATATCCTCCTGGGGTATTTTATTCCATGTTACCTCAAAGTGGTGTCGTGAGTCATCCAAACTGTTTGAAGGCCCCGGCAAACTTTGAAGACGGCGACTTATCATATCCCAAAGATACCTGATAGGTGATAGATCCGGCGACCGAGAAGGCCAAGACACCATTTTCATTCGTGCCTGATCCAGGTACTTCCAAGTAATGTTCGCAGTATGTGGCTTACATTATCTTGAAGGAAAATGCCATTTGGCAAAGTCTACTTGAAGGGTACTAATACTGGCCTCAGTACATCGTTGATGTCACATATACAGGGTGTCCCAAATAAAGTGAGTTCCATGAGGGTTTTGGAAGCGGGAAGAGATACAAGGTGGCACAAATTAAAAAAAAGATGCGCATTTTTGTCCTCCTTCAGAAAATATTCTAAAATTGAAAATATGTAGAAGAGTTGTCAAAATATGAGCGAAAAATTGAAAACTGTGATTTTCGAAAATCATAAATTATGAGAACACCGCGTGAGTAAATTCTACGAAATTTGGCAGTTCTGTATTACTGACAGCTGCCAATCCAATGGCGTTCTCGGAATTTTTTCAGGCCTTTCAGATTTCGAGAAATTATATCCAACTTTGTTATTTCTTATGGCCGCCATATTGGATTTTGGTGACGTCGAATAGAGAATAAAAGAAGTTTTCTAACCATCTACCAGAAAGGCGACTTTAACTGTACCAAAAGAGAAAAAATAAACAAAAACATCTTTTCACCTTAGTAGGCTTAGAAACAAGTGCTATGTTTTATAATCAGAAATCACCACTGGACTTTAATGTTGCTATGGATACTTTCGTGACGTACTATAAACAATTCTTCACTATTGTTGTATTTGAGGTCACTTTTAATCCTGTAAAAGGTATTTTTATCAATTTTACACTTTCATCCGGCAAAAATTTTAAAGTAATGAAATTATGGAACAAATTTTCATTACACAAAATTTGAACAAAATCAGTCAAAAGTTACGGTTTACAGAATTTTTTTTCGGCTGTACGGATACTTTTTTGAGTGACTGTATATCATTCCTAAGAAGACTGCCCATTTTCTAGGGACCTATAATTTTTATTTGTTGCTTTACTTATGACTGATACTGTATCTTTACTTACTGCGAGAAGGAATTAGTAATCCTATTAACTATAAAAAATGTTCAAATCTTTCTCCTTTATGGTTAATTTAATCTATACAGCGCTTAGCAACGGACATATAAGCACTTTTTACCATATCTGGAGGGATTTTTTTGAATGGTTCACACAATAGACTCCAACTCTGTTACTGTATCGTAGGATCTGCAGAAAACCTAAGTGTTTCATCAAAAGTTACAATTATCACGTGTCCGTTAAAAATTCCAAGACATACATTAAAGCCCCATTTGCCTTGATGTTTCAATTCCTTGTTCATTCGTTGATTTTCGTCATCCCAATATATGTTGTTTTTTTTAAATTAAATATTCCACAATTTGTGAAACGTGTTTCGTCAGACCATAAAATTCTACAAGAAAATTGAGGATTCGCTCAAAATCTAATTATAAAAATGAAGTCTTCTCCGTCTCACCGTCTCTAAGACTTTGCCTCATGTGTTCTCGATACACAGTTTTAATTAATTGTTTTTTTAGGATCCGATAAACAGTTGATTTAGGTGTTCAATAACACTTCCAATAACATAGTTTTCAACATTTTCATTAATCTTGCGTGTTCCGGTTTTTTCCTCAAACGATCCATGCTTAAATTGATTCACTCTAAGCCTATTAAATATTTTGTGCCCAGGTTGACGCCTCTCTGGATACCTCTGGAAATGCATGTTTTGAGATCTACCTGCATTTCTTCCACTCGAAATATGATATCACTAATCTCCAGCTTTTCTCGATTTGAAAACCGTTCCATAATTTTATTACTTTAAAATTTTTGCCGTGTTATATACCTTCTTATCCTCAAATCTGTCATATAACTTATTATCCCACACGACACGAACCTTTCCCAATAATATGGGGTTATCATAAGAATAATTTAGAACAATTGGACTTTCACCAGACTGCCCTTTCGACTATACGAACAATTAACTGCGACCAAAGTCTCAAGTCCCCGGGTGTTTACCCTTAGTAATATAATTTAGATAAGTTGTTCTACACACATATAAGTAAGTTTCAGCCCCAAAAAGAGACATTATAATTTTTCTTCAGACAGAGTGCATAAGTGTTAGACTCTCTTCAAATTCCTTAAAAATAGTTCAGAGAAAAAGCATAGAACCTTAGTACTAAAAATAAAGAGTTGTTAGTGAGTTAACAAAGTCGTCTTAATCCTGACAAATCAACGTCGTGGTGTCGATCACGTATAAAAATCGGCTGGCGTCACAACAGCCGGATGAAAGTGTAAAATTGATAAAAATAACTTTTAAAGGATTAAAAGTGACCTCAAATACAACAATAGTGAAGAATTGTTTATAGTACGTCATAAAAGTATCCATAGCAACATTAAAGTCCAGTGGTGATTTCTGATTATAAAACATAGCACTTGTTTCTAAGCCTACTAAGGTGAAAAGATGTTTTTGTTTATTTTTTCTCTTTTGGTACAGTTAAAGTCGCCTTTCTGGTAGATGGTTAGAAAACTTCTTTTATTCTCTATTCGACGTCACGAAAATCCAATATGGCGGCCATAAGAAATAACAAAGTTGGATATAATTTCTCGAAATCTGAAAGGCCTGAAAAAATTCCGAGAACGCCATTGGATTGGCAGCTGTCAGTAATACAGAACTGCCAAATTTCGTAGAATTTACTCACGCGGTGTTCTCATAATTTATGATTTTCGAAAATCACAGTTTTCAATTTTTCGCTCATATTTTGACAACTCCTCTACATACAGTTGAACTCGCTTATAACGAACGCTCGCTTTTAAGGAACAAAATGCTTGGAACGTAAAAAGTGTCTATTTAACTATATGTTATTCTTGTTCGGATATAACAAACACATTTATAACGAACGATTGGCTTTAGCGAATGCTTTCTGGTAAAAATTTGCAAGTCCGATCGGTTATAACGAACCAATCTATAAAAAAAGACCATTCTGTACATTCTATTAGGTTAGTTTTAGGGTATATTTTGCCGACATAATCTCGATCCGGGAAATCCCCGTGTATTGAATCGTAGTAAATTTTACGCGAAATAAGTATGGACAGCATCAGTAGCATTTCATTTGTGTAGGAAGAAGCAAAATCCCTTTTAGGTTACACATGGAAGCTAAAAAGCGTAATGTGTTAACCATTCAACAAAAATTGAATATAATTAACGATTTAGAATTTGGTGTTCCCAATTCACAAGTGTGTAAAATGTATAAATTGTCAAAATCTACAATTTCCACGGTTTTCAAAAATAGAAATAAATTTAAAACTTTGAAAGGTAATGTAACAAGGCAAAAGAAAATTCGAAAACCTATAAGAGATGACATAGATCAAGCACTTTTCAAATGGTTTACGATTCAAAGGAGTCAAAACAATCCCATTACTGGCGTGATTCTACAAACAAAAGCAGAAGAACTTGGAAGACTAACGTATGGAGTAGGTGAAAGTGGTAGTGAGCAGTTTGTGTGTACAAAAGGTTGGATTGATAGATTTAAGTCAAGACATGATATATCAGCGGGCAAAATTCATGGAGAAGCTGCAGGAGTATCAACAGAAATAACGTCAGAATGGCTAAAAAGTCAATGGCCAGTCATTAGTACAGGATACGATATGAATGACATTTTCAATGGAGATGAAACAGGTGTATTTTACAAAATGACTCCGAATAAGACCCTAAAATTTAAGGGCGAGAAATGTGCTGGTGGAAAGCAAAGCAAGGAAAGAATAACTGTCTGGGTTTGTGCTAATATGTCTGGAACTGAAAAACGCCCCTTGATGGTTATCGATAAATCCAAATCGCCTAGATGGTTAAAAAATAAAGGCAAGTTACCAGTCATCTATGAGTCGAATCAACGAGCATGGATGACTAGTGAAATTTTTGAAGGATTACTTCAATGACGAACTTCGCAAGAAACGAAGGAAAATTTTACTTCTTGTAGATAACTGACCAGCGCATCCAAGATTAGAAAAATTTTAATACATCAATCTTGTGTTCCTACCACCAAACGTGACAGCTGTGTCACAACCTATGGATCAAGGCGTTATACACTCTTTAAAATCTTTTTATCGAAAAATGTTTTTGGTGCGACTAATAAGCGCTTTTGAAAGCAATGAAGACCTTAACTTTGCATTGTTTGACGCGATAATAATGATTAGCACCCATGGCGGAAAGTCTCGCTAAACACCATCGAGAACTATTTTCGTCATGCGGGATTTAAATTGCACATAATACAAGAGTACGATGATGAAGACAACGTACCGTTGGCGCGTTTGGTAGAATTTCAACAAGAGGAACTTGCAGATCAAGATGACGAAGAAGACATTTCGTTGACAGAATAGATTAAAAAACATAGTAACATTGATTTAGAAGAGTACACCAAAATAGATAACGATTTGATAACAACCGATTTTCCTAGTGATGCTGAGCTAATGAATAATGTTAAAGAACTCCTTACAGACGAAATTAAGGAGAGTGACAACGAGGAAGAAAAGGAACCAGACGACGATGCTATGCCCACTGTGTCACAGACCCTTTCTTCTCTGAACGTGGTATCGAAATTCATTCACTGTACAAGTGCCGACTCTTCGGTGTATCAAGCCTTCGATAAATTATATGGTGATATTGAAAGACATTTGCTTATTAAAAATCAAGTGCAAAATAGTTAGGGACTCTAAGTTATTGGCTTTTGTTTCTATTTATTTTTATTGTTGTTAATGTTAGGTTTATTGTGTATTGGCATTTATTCCCTTAAGTTACGCCCATGTACTGCGATACTTATTCGGAGAATACCATCTGAATGCCTGACCACATGGCCCATCAGGCCAAAGCTAAGGGTACGCTTTGGTTGGGGAATGTGCTACTAGTCAAAGGAAGCTTTCTCTATAGGGACTGTTGCTTTGATGGTCAATTTGTTGGACCCGCGATATTCCCAGAAAAGCGACTAGTATAGATATTCCCCAGATGGCCACGAGTTATGGGATTCGGTGTAGCCATAGCTTATAATGGTTCTTGGTGGTGGTGCGCCCCTGGTTGGAATTCTTCGGGGTTAGTACTTAAGGGATAATCGGAGCCATTTTTGTTCTCTTGTCTCTTGTCTTCTCTGCTCTTCCTTTTGTCTTGTCGGGTGAAAGCTGCGTTGGTGTCGGGATGTGATCCGAATCATATTGTGTAACCCGCCCAATAAGCATTCTCCCTCTTCTTTACTTAGACAAAGATTCTTACATTCTTTTGAGATAAGTGCAAAGTTAATACAGTCCATTTTTACATAAAACAAAGTGTCTTTGTCGTGTTTCATTTATCGAAGGAACACCCTTAACAGTGTCCGACAAGTCGATACAATAATTTTAGGGGGTGATAGATTACGTGATTCTGAATCGATTTAACCAACATACCTATATACCAAGTGTTACAGTTTTCCTGATAATTCAGTTTTTAATATTTTTTAATTTAACCGTATCCTGGATACGTACCAGGATACGACAACATAAAAGCCAAACTCATAAGAAACCTAACTCCAGAAACCCACGAATTGATTAGGCAATCAATGAACAACTGGTTACTCAGCAAGAACATCCCTGACAATTGGAAGAAGGGTATAATTATACCCATTCCAAAGAACAAACTTGACAACACGCAAACACAGAATTATCGACCAATAACATTACTTCCAGTGCTTAGTAGGGTCTTCGAACGCATTATCCGAAACAGACTTCAAACAGAAATCGGACAACATATTCCAGCCTATCAATTCGAATTTAAACCAAATAATTCTACGATCCATCCCCTTTTTGTTCTGACCAACAACATTCAAACTACCAGACTGAAAAACGAAACATCGGCCTGTCTCTTCATGGACATTAATAAGGCCTTCGACAGCGTCTGGCATAAAGGACTGTTGTATAAACTCCATAAGCTAAAAACTCCAAAATACTTACTCTACACAATAAAGAACTTACTGGAAAACAGACAACTGGAAGTACGCATCAATACCACACTCTCCTTTCCATTCTCCCCTGCTCAAGGTCTGCCACAGGGGTCGCCTCTATCGCCCTTTCTATATAATGTGTACTGCCATGACATTTACAACCACAACTTTCCCAATATGAACCAAATTAACAAAACTGCCTACATATTACAATACGCAGACGATACTGCACTCATTACACACGGCAAAACCACTACGAAAACAGCGGAAAAACTACAGTCTCTGACGGACGCCACGATGAAATGGTTCTACAGATGGAGATTGACACCGAACCCAGCAAAGAATCAACTTCTACTAACAAACCACAGAATTACTCACAATTCACCGACAATAGTCTCAGACGGACACACAACTAAACCTACCAAACACATCAGATACCTAGGACTAACAATCGATTACCAACTCAAATTTGCAAAACACGTACAAAACATGAGGACAGAAATTAAGAAAAGGACTAAATATTTTCGATCACTGACGTACAAAGACAAGGGAATATCCACAAAGACAGCTACAATAATATATAAATCCATCTGTAGACCATTACTGGACTATGGACACATAATAAGGGCTAACTCCACAGAAAAAACTAAACGACATATACAAGCGACGGAACAAATCGCACTAAGACTAATAACCAAAATACGTCATCCAGAGAATCCATTATACAACCCATCCAACGACCTACTGTACCAACGCACTCACATGAAAAAAATAACAGACAGACTGCGACACTTACAGACGAAATGGAAAAACAACCCCGACAACTGGACAATACTGACACCACTTTGCTTGACTAGACAGACCAAACAAGCACAGTTCCGGTTCCCCAACAAAACCCTCTACGAAGCATATGAAGACATGTAAATAAATTAGTTATAGACACTAACAAACGGTAAAAAGGCTGTAATCACGGGCGGAAAGACCAATAGGGTCGATAGCCCATTTCTTCTTTTTCTTTGTTTTGAAGAAATAAATGTTATATATATAATTTAACCGTGCTCTTTCACAATTGTTGGGGGGTAGAAGAACACCAAGCCTTTTAATCACAAAAATGTACTAAACTTTTTTATTGCCTATAGATAATTGTTTAAATTATTTAAATGGTAAAATTAACTTTTTATGTACCCGAGCAGCGCATTCACCAAAACGTTATCTACTAAAAATGATATTAAAAATGAAGATATTTGCTAAAAACGCAAATGTGCTGGATAGACATCATTTTGGAAGAATTTGTATTTGATGACATCATCAAGTATTCAGGTAAAACAATTCTCACCGAATAAAAAAACATCAGAATTCGAAATATATCTAGAAAAACTCAAGAGGAAGGTGAAAGAAAACAAAAAGAAAAGTGGTAGTTGCGGGAGACTTCAATGCTAAAAATTTAACGTGGAACTCAGTTAAAACAGGGGAAAGAGGGAGAATGATGGAAGAATTTATGGAGGAGACGGATATGGTAGTATGCAACGAAGGAAACAAACCGACATTTGAAACAGCTAGAGCAAGACCAATAATAGATATAACTATGCAACCAAATAGTGGAAAATGTAAAGTGAAAAACTGGAGGGTGGGGAGGACGAAAATCTGAGCGACCACAATAATATACAGGGTGTCCGGCAAGTCGATACAATAATTTTAGGGGGTGATAAAAACAATTGTTTTACCTGAATACTTGATAATGTCATCAAATACAAATTCTTCCAAAATGATGTCTATCCAGCACATTTGTGTTTTTAGCAAATATCTTCATTTTTAATATCATTTTTAGTAGATAACGTTTTGGTGAATGCGCTGCTCAGGTACATAAAAAGTTAATTTCTCTCATTTTTAAAATGTTTCTTAAGAATCTTTTCAGCATGACTGAAAGACTATTGCCTAAGGAAGTTTTTAAGAAATTTAAATAAACCTACACCTAAGCGTTCAAATTAAATCCATGTTTGAATTTGACTCTTCGCCTTATTACAAGCTCGGAAGATCATGTTAATGTAGTTCTAAGTAGGTAACAAAGCCATTTTAGATTTTACCCTTTAAATAATTTAAACAATTATCTATAGGCAATAAAAAAGTTTAGTACATTTTTGTAATTAAAAGGCTTGGTGTTCTTCTACCCTCCAACAATTGTGAAAGAGCACGGTTAAATTAAAAAATATTAAAAACTGAATTATCAGGAGAACTGTAACACTTGGTATATAGGTAAGTTTGGTTAAATCTATTCAGAATCACGTAATCTATCACCCCCTAAAATTATTGTATCGACTTGCCGGACACCCTGTATACATAAAAAAAATTAATTTTTAGCGAGTAAAAAGTTTTAAGATTAATCCAATACATATTAAGTAAAATTCGATTTAACGAATGCCCGGCTATAACGAACAAAATATTTTGTCCCCTCGTGCTCCTTATAACCGAGTTCGACTGTATTTTCAATTTTAGAATATTTTCTGAAAGAGGAGAAAAATGCGCATCTTTTTTCTAATTTGAGCCACTTTGCATCTCCTACCGCTTCCAAACTTCTCATGGAATTCACTTTATTTGGGACACCCTGTATACACTATATATTGAATAAAAAATCTAGAAGGTTCTATGACAAAAAAAGCATTGGCGTTCCGTTATTACTATTATTGTTATTGAGTGGTGCATTTCATATGAAACCAAGTATATTTTCCAGAGATCTAAATAATGATTGGGGTATTTAATGCGAATGGGATTGATGGCAAAGCCGAAAGGAAGTGGCACATAGCGGAATCTGAACTGAAGTAAGACAATTGAAAATTGTTTAGAAACACTTACGGAGTTCTGCCACGTCTGAGTAACTCGTTCCACCTTAATTTTGTGACTAATTTATAAGGGTTTCGCCCTCTCCTCTGTTATAGAGTAATAAAAGGTTTTTGACGTTAAAACAAGGAAAACCGCTTAGATTTCAGAGGAATTAGCGTGTTGGAAATTCATGCCGGAAAGGCTCAAAGAAAGATGTTGGGGCCGAGAGAAATGTTTCAGACACATCCGCATCAACAGACTCGAATGATATTCCAGGTCATATCCACTCTCCATCAGGTCATAAAATGCCCGGAATATTAAAAAGCAGAAATGGGAGATGACACTATGTATCAAAAGGTCGGAATTATTACGCCCTGTGCTCATGGAATATCAAATAAGACTACATGATGTTATTCGCGTGATATTCTTTGTATTGACCTGAACTTCGACTGGGAAAATTTCGGATCTTCCTACTGATTCATCATCAGAGTGGCGTATGAGTAGGCAGCTTTTAAAGTCTGGAAAATTAGAGATTGATTGTGAAATTAGTCGAAAACTAATTGGGTTAATTTACGGTCATAATTGTGCCGGTGGTCATTGTACCGAATGGACCGATTCTCATTGTTACCGGCCGTTGAGCCCTCATTATCATTATCTGCAGCAACATTTTGTACTCTTTATTTTCCCTGTACCAGGATGTCTCGAAAATGGAGTCGGCCACGTCCAGACTCTGCTAAATGCCCAGGGGAGAAGTTAAGATAATTGCGTTTAATAGATACTTGCCTGTGCCTGCACTTCGTTGCACGTCCAACTGAGAAAAAATACCTCCGATACAAGCATTGAGGAGTAGATGAGGGGAAATGCAAAATCTGAAAAGCTAGTCAACTAAAATTACTTATGTGACGAAGGTAGTTTAAGCCTGGGGAACTCACAGCCATTAGGGGGAATATTACTGAGGCCACTTTTACAGAATTCAGCAAAAAACTCATCAACAGCACGTAGGTGGTAGCATTATTTAGGTTTTCAATAAATCTGAAAGTCACCAATCAGAAACTCCTTCCCAACAAAGACACATTTCACCTGATGCATTCCTGGTGCTCTAAAAGTAACTTCTTTAGACACCGGATCTTTCCTTCCTCAGTTTCATTGCCATTAAGCCTCTTTAGGCGAATTCGCAGCACCTTAAACCTCAACGCTCCATACATGACCAAAGCGTAAAATGTGGTCTGAATCACCCCATTTACCACCAAACTTTCCACTGAAGTCCACACATTCACAAATATAATCCCCATAAAGAAATTACTCCTGTCAAAGGGCAGATACAACTCATGCATAAAGGACACATTATCGAACTTCCAGTAATCAGGTCCTACTTTCACCACCTCCATTGCTGAGATCCCGACGAAAGTAAGGAAGGTCAAAATTGATGATCCAACAATGTAGCGATTCAAGTAAATGTTTCTCTTTAAAACGCTTTGGTATGCTGAGTATACCTCACGTTCGAGAGGATTGTTCAAGATTAGTTTTTCGATTTTGGAAACTTCCAAACACATATTGGGGATTCGGTTCTTTTGATAGATGATAGAGTTGGTCAACATAAGGATTAGGGTAATTACTACTGAGAGGCATTTGCTGACTCGTTCCAATGATTCGTGTTCTAACAAAAGTCTGAAGAAAATTTTAAAACAATAAATGTGAGGAAAGAGTTAAAATTCTGTATTGAATGGTGAATGCATTTCTTGCATCAATCAGTGTTTTTTCAATTAATTCAGACCAGTTCAAAGTACTTTATGAATCTAATGAACTAACGATTGTTCTCGATGTATCATGGCTGGAATACATTTTTTTTTCTAATATAATAAACTGAAAAACTTCAGAACTGCATTAAGTCTGTAGTGTAGACTGCAGACTCTAGTTTTTACATTATCTATGTAAACCCAGGGTCGTACGAAAGCTCAATACAACAGGGTGGCCAAAGTTAATAAAAAAAATCATAATCATTCAGCCTCAGAATTGTTTTATTGGAAGGTACTCTATTTCTTGACAAATGGCGAATGAATAATACATGATAGTAATAACCTAGTGGCGTGTTTAAATTGAAATTTTTATTAAGTGTTATTTTACCTTATGCTGGCTATTGCTTGAAACATGTTAAAGAAAGAATACCATCCAATTACAAGCACTCGATATATTAAATACAGTTTTTTATTAACGTCTGAGTGGATGGTTTCTATGGGCCAAATTCCCCATAATTGCTGAAAGAGTTTAGGGGTAGCGATCAGCCCCATGTTGAACAAGGATTGTTTTAGCTACTAACTAAGAATAAATTTATGATACCATGGAAGATACTTAATAACCTCTTTTCGTATTTTTCTTTGCTTATATAGTAATTATATAGTTATCGGGAAAATGGCTTGATATGTAATTAGGGGTCCAAAACAAAAGGAAAAATATAGAGCAATCTATTCTACAACCAATTTCCGTCTACATAATCTTCATATTCTCAAACAATGACACCCTTTTACTAGTATTTCCCTTAGGGATGAATCGTATAGTTTTAAACTTATCTGTAGTTTGAAGTTTCGCAATTCCATGAGGACTTCCTAAATTGATTTCATCGTAGATTACTTGTTTGTTTGACGCTTCAAGTGAACTCTACAATTGCGTATAGACGATTATCAACATGTAAAACAAAAACACTTATTAACTCACCTTTAAAAATTGGTCATTGTTCTCTCGCAAATTTTCACTATAACGAGGAATTTCTTCTTGTGTTTGAATAGTCTCAGTGGGAGCTTCCTCACTAATATCTATGTTTTGTGATTCTTTTTCTTTCATCACTGTTCCTGTCTCAGCACTGTCCGTTACGTCAACCTCTTCTTTTTGTTGTTCTTCTGCCTCTTCTATTGTTCCAGTTTCTTGTGTAAGACCTGGTTCTTCCTCTGCAGACTTATTTGTATCCTTAGGCTCTTTCTTTGAGTGCTCTTCTTCATCTATCGCTAGGTTTGCCTCTTGTGTAAGACTGTGCCTGTCTTCTGTTACATTAGGTATTTTACTTTCCTCTATTTCTAGTTCCCCCTCGGCGCTTTCTAATAGTATAGCAGAACGTTCCTCTTCCGTACTCTTAGATTTTTCACCAAATTCTTTGATCTCTTCATTTTCTGCTGTAACCTAAGAAACTGATTTAGCATATGGTTGCACCTTAGCATTCACTAATTTACCTTATCTTCAGTTCTCTCAATACTATTCTCCATTAACTTTGATTTATTTTCCTCCGTGTTCGGATGATCACCTTCCAAGACGTCCATTACTGTAACTGAGACACACCTAATCAAAGGAGATTGAGTTTTATTGAATAGATATGTTTATAATTTCACTATAGTGGAGTGCTTTTGTAGTCTAGCAAACGCTTAATACTACCTTACCTTTTGGTTTGCAATGCAAAAGGCTAATATCTGCTGATTCCTGAAATCCCACTTGAAACTCGAAATGTACAGCATTATGTCCGTTATCAGTGATTTAATTACTAAGCCACCTATGGAAACGATTTACTAATGATACATAATTCTAATAATCCATCACATGCTTTTATTAAATTATATGCAATATAGATTTATTGAGGTGAGTTATGGTTTTAATGGTACTTGATGAGTATTGTTTTGAGATAATTTAAACATCCCTGAAAATTGTCAATGTTTCAAAGAAGAATTCTTACATCATTATCATTATTGATTGAGCAGGAAACAGCTCCTTTTCTTTAGATTTTGTTCCCAAATTGGCTGGAAACGTAAGTTATGAAATCAAATTTAATGCTAATTTATGTGTAGATGTAGTTTTAACTTTCTGAAATAACATATTGAAAATATAGGTTAAACAAGGTAAAATTTTCCAATTTTGGAGCTGTGAAAAACAAGATACACATCTGTAGCAGGTTTTGTTTTTTTTTCTAAGAATTATTCGAGAGCACAAAGGTAAAAGCGAAGCAACTGGTATATTTACTTACGAAATGTATAAACTTGACCTTAGTTTAAAGAAAACACAAATATTGCCCTTTTAATTCAAATACAGAATATCTCATTCAAAAACTTGCAATCGGTATGCCTGGCTGCATATCCATCAGGAAATATATCAAGGTAAGCTAAAAAGTTACGGCACTTTTCTATATTCACTATCCGTGATTTTTGTACCTTATAATATTGTTACATATTTAGTCATTTTTATATTACTGTGTTTCATTAAATTGATCTCATGGTTTCTGGAAAATAAAATTTTAAAATTGCTTACATTAATACTTATTGAGGTGTCCCCGTAGTACACAGCAAAGATTTGAATGAAAACATTGAAGGAAAATTGTAGAGGACGCCATGAGTATACAATGGGGGGAAATGTCTACAGGGTGTCTCTAAAAGGTCTGTACAAAATTCTACCACAGATTTCTGAGGTCAAAACATGACGATTTTACCCAATTTACCTTAGTCCAAAAGTGGACGGTTTTCGAAATACAGGGCGTCAAAGTGAAAACAAAAAAAAGCAAAAAAATTTATTTCTTGGCTGGTAATGCTGCTATCTACACAAAATGTCGTATCAGGCGGTCTTTGGGGATAAGAAATCAGAATCCGTTTACATTTTCGATGCACAATGTAGAGGGCGTTGTCAGCGCTCGATGAACCCTCTTTAAAAGGGCATAACTTTTTCATCACTCGGTATAAAATTTATTTATGACTAAACTTGTGTTTTCCTACATTTTTTAAGGAAAAAAGGTCTGTTATTAAAAATCTCTACGAGGCTTCCTTCTTGGGATATTTGAAGCTTAAAGTTCGCTGCATGTCTTGAACAATAATTTTAAAATCCAAAATTAAGCACCAGACGCTTCGGTTTAGAAATAGGAGTATCGAAAGATGTTGTTAATAGAACTTTAAAAGAACAACTGCTTTATCCATACTATATCCAACAGGTACAAGACCTTTTGCCTCCGGATCTTAATCTACGACTGGTCTTCTGCCGATTTATCCATGATCAAAGAGAATACAACATAAATTTTGTTACTAATATTTTATTTACGGATGAAGCTTGTTTTTCGAGAAGTGGAATTAATAATTTACACAATGAACATGTTTATGCTGATGAGAATCCGCATGCTACGAAAGTGGTACATTATCAACATGAATTTAAAATTAATGTGAGGGCAGGAATAATTGACAATTTTATTATTGTTCCTGTCATTTTGCCGCCCCGATTAAGTGGTGAAAGTTATTTGGAACATATTCAAAATACAATGCCAAAATTATTGGAAGATCTTCCTTTACAACTTCGGCAAGATATGTGGTTTATGCACGACGGTGCTCCGCCACATTTTACTATAAATGTGCGCAACTATTTAAATCAACAGTACCCACGAAGATGGATAGGTAGAGGAAATGATGCTCCGGTACTATGGCCACCGCGCTCACCGGATTTAACTCCGATGGATTATGTTTTATGGGGGACTCTAAAATCCATGGTATACTTCACAGCCATAAATAGTGAAGAGGAACTATGGGGACGAATTCAAAATGCAGTAAACATTTTAAAGAACGACGAAGAATTGATGAATAGAGTACATTTTAATTTCTTGCGTCGGATTAATCTTTGTATGCAAGTCAATGGTGGTCATTTCGAACATCTACTAAAAGTATAATTTTTTCGTGTTTATGTTTGGTATCTATGTTTTCAAGTAATTTGTATTCCATTTTTAAGTTTTGACTTTTTTCGATCCAACTGTAAGAATAGATATGTAGTACATTAAAATTATTGTTCAAGACATGCAGCGAACTTTAAGCTTCAAATATCTCAAGAAGGAAGCCTCGTAGAGATTTTTAACAAGAGACCTTTTTTCCTTAGAAAATGTAGGAAAACACAAGTTTAGTCATAAATAAATTTTATACCGGGTGATGAAAAAGTTATGCCCTTTTAAAGAGGGTTCATCGAGCGCTGACAACGCTCTCTACATTGTGCATCGAAAATGTAAACGGATTCTGATTTCTTATCCCCAAAAACCGCCCGATACGACATTTTGTGTAGATAGCAGCATTACCAGCGAAGAAATAAATTTTTTTGCTTTTTTTTGTTTTCACTTTGACGCCCTGTATTTCGAAATCCGTCCACTTTTGGACTAAGGTAAATTGGGTAAAATCGTCATGTTTTGACCTCAGAAATCTGTGGTAGAATTTTGTACAGACCTTTTGGAGACACCCTGTATATCACAGGGAAATATCGGATGATTTTCAAATAAAGTTCTGATTATTAATGAGAATTATTGTTATTTTCTCGATGCATTATTGATAGAATTTCATTTGCATTATCCTCCAAAATAATTAAATCATGATTTGATGAAATTCTAGTAATTATTTAGTGCCATCAGTCTGAATCACTTTTGTAACCCACCTACCTGTCCAATGTACTGAGGGGGAGTTCGAAATTAGAAATTTTATTTTAAAAAGCTTCAGGCGAATTTTTGTTCCGAAAACGCAATTAATGCATATCATCAACTATTCAAATCTTTTAAAAAAGTTTTAAAGGCGGAAAAGTAAAATTAGCAAAAATAAAGTTATTTCCGGACGTAATAGTGAATGATGCTATGCGGCTTTCACAGATTCTCAATCATTCAAATAATAACTTTCTGAGATAACATATTCAAGTCAATAAAGGGCAACTTTCTCGATTGGGAGCTTCGCAAAACGGGGTAAACAACGTATAAAATTCTATGTCTTCTCTCTCCTGTGCAGAAGAATTACATGAGAATACAAATATAAAGGGCGAACAAACGACTTGCCAAAGTCAGAAGTTTCTGAAAATTATATATCAACTTTAACTGCCTTAAAGGGCAGCCAATGCCTGACGGGAATAACTTTGGCCCTAAAAGTTTTTTCAATGTCAAGGCGTGTTTAGAAAATTTATGAAGACGTCTATTTTGTTCATTTTATTGTTAACTACAAAATTGAAAATTCACTTTTTCTTGATTAAGTATTGTATTCAGCATATATCTTTCAAAATACAATTAGTTCATAATAATAACAATAAATAACGTGGATTTAGGGTCGATTCTGCCACTTCAAAATAAGCTCTCGTAAAAAAAAAACACACAATGCTGTCTTTCACTCGCTTTAGGGGGCGCAAACGACCCTTAAAAAGAAACAATGTATACGGTATTTTCTGGTGAAAAATACTGATGATGGTGGGAGAAACAGAAATTAATTTCCTGAAGTTCAAACAAAAGGGATTTTTTTTTACATATTTTCAAACAATTCCACCCTCCTGCTAGTGTTACCCTTGCGAATGTCTCTTAGCGTCTTATACTTGTCCCTACCCTCCAGAAGATTGATTCTATGGATCTTGTCCAAGTCGCTTTCTTCGTTGGTCTTCGCTTCATTCAGTTGATCTTGCAAAGCCTAGAAATTTACTTTAAATAATTCTAATCTTATTTCCTGAACATACAAACCTTCAGCTGATCCTTGAGTTGGTCATTCACTTCTTTAACTTCAGGTAAAGTGTTATCAGCATCAGGCAAAGACTCCAGTTCCTTTTCAGTTCTATTAGCTTCCTCAATTTCCCTCTGACGACGCTCCTCTTCTCGTCTTCGCTCTTCCGCCTCTTGCTTCAGACGAAACTCTTCTTCTTTCCTGCTGGCCTCTTCGATGGCCTCTTGGAGCTTCCTAGTTTCTTCGTCTTTCTTGGCGACCTAAAACGAGTCTTAAAACTTTGTTTGGATTATGTTGCGTAGTAAAGCGGACCTCATCTTGAATTCTTTGAACCTCTTCATGCTTCGCCCTGATTTCTTCTTCCAGCCTCAATTTCTCCTCATCCTCCAAATGCCTGCTCTGTTCTAGTCTCTCCATCATTTCTTGCAGTTCCAATCTTTGGGATTCAAGCTCTTCTTTAGATCGTTTGAGGTCTTCCAGCTGTTCTTGTAGTTGTCTTATAGTCCTCTCTGCTTCCAACAAGCTGGCCTGCTTCCTTTCCATCTCAATCCTCATGTCTTCAAGCTGCCGCTTATACATGGTTTCACGTTTTTCCGCCTCTTCTCTCGCCAGTCTCTCGGAGTTGTATTTTTGGCTGAAATTTTGTGTTAAAACTAATCAAAAAACGTAGATCTAAATTTACCGGATAACCAGTTTGGTCTTGCGGACCTCATTGGCCTTTTCCTTCATTCTGGCCACTTCCGGGCTATCTGGCTTTCTCCTCCTCACATAAAGCTCGTGGTTGCCAATTCCCAGGTTGAGAATCTGTTTGCTAATCTTCTCGCTTTGCGTTATGATAATGAAGTTCTTCGCCGTTTTGTCATTGGACCTAATGATGAACTTGGTGCCCTTGTACTTCAAATTCTTGATTTCAGACCACGGGAAAGCGATTGTGGGATTCAATCTGGGAAAACTCAGAATTTATAAAGCCCTAGTAACGCTTAAAATAAAAATCTACCTGTCCTCAACTTTGTAAATATTTAGCCCTAAAGCAGTCACACCCAGCAAACACTCGGTGCCCTTTAAGTTTTTGATGTTGAAGTAGGACACGCCGTACATTTCCAAATTTTGCACCAATTTCAAATACTCCAACATCGCTTCCTCCTTATCCAGGCCTCGGTGCTTCAACCACATGTTCGATATATTCGACTCCCACTCTGAGGCTTGAAGGGTGTGCTGCTTAAGCACTCTTGGGGGTAATAGAATCTGTTTCTTGAACACATCATCGTTAATTTGGTCCTTCTGATAATCCCCATGCTTGCCCTGGAGAGCGTATGAGGCCAAGAGGACCGATGTGTCGGCAGGACAGTAGATCTCATCCTTGAGGATGAGAGACTTAACATGGAGGAAAAAATATTCGATTGTGATTGTCTCGATGAGTTCTTCAGACACGTCCTCGGGGTAATATTTGACTGCGAAGTGGAAGGTGAGGTTCTTTTGGAGGTCCTTGAGGGTCTGGAATTGTCGTAAACTGATGTAAATGTAGTTACTTGAAAACGTACACTTATTAATCTATGGAATTTTTATTATGGGAATATAATGGATTTATCTCGATTGATAAATCAGAGGGAGATATGAGTGCAACTAATGCACTATTTACAACCGCAAAATACAGCAAAAGCTGGATTCCCAGGAAATATATCGCGTTCCACAGGAAGCTAAGTAATTGGGTTTCTCCATTTTATGCCCATCTAAAGTGCTTTAAGATTTATTTTCCAAAGAACAAATTTTAAGTCAAAATCAACAGAGAATTGTTGAGTATCTGTGTATTTTAACTTCTTGAAGTTATGGATTGCAAATAAAGGAAAAAATGTATGTCGTGCAATAAATGTTATCAGTAGACTCTTAAATTGTATTGTCAATATTTGTGTTGATTCAAGAAAAACCGATTTTATTTTACTTTTAAAATTCCGAAAAGATTCTACTTTTTTTGCTATACTCAAAGCTATAGTCCAAGCCTTAATCGGCTAATCCAGGATTAAGCGCTCCATTAATCGAGTTACTCAATACACATATCTTACCTTAACTAATTTTATGAAATAAACTACAACTGTAAGTCATTCGCAACAATACTTGTTAAGAACTCCCCGTAGTACGTAGGAAAAACTTGAATTGAGAAATTGAAGTAAGGACTGTAGAGGGCACCATGAGTATACAATGGGAGGAAATGTCTAAGTCGCAGGACAATATCGGACGATTTTCAAATAAATTTCTGATTATTAATGAGAATCACGGGTTATTGCTTTTTTGATGCAATTGTTCATGGAATTTCGTTTGTCCCCCAAAGTGACTAAATTGCGATTTCATTGGAATTTTGCGAAATATTTAATGCCATGAGTCGAATTTATTTTTGTCGTTTGACCTAATGTGTGGAGAGGGTCGTTTGAAATCTAAAATATTATTTGTTCGAAATTTGAAAAAATGTGTGGAACAATAAATGTTATCAGCAGGGTCTTAAATTTTATCGTTAAAATTTATGTTGGTTCAAGAAAAGCTAATTTTATTTCGCTCAAAAAATTTTTAAAAAATGCCACATTTTCCCCTTGCTGTACTTAAAGCTATAGCCAAAGCTTTTATCGGCTAATCCAGGATTAAGTCCTCGGTTAATTCAATGGCACAATTCATATGGTCTAACTTCATCAACTTTATCGAATACGTTACAGCGATAAACCGGAAAACAATTGTAATATAAACGATAAAAAAACATTAAATAAATTATGCAACTTTTGCCACTTTTACTGCGACTTATTGCCATGAAGTGTGTGAATATTTTGACCCTACATAAACACCGTTTCTTCATTTCGTAACAAACAATATACAACGAATGTTGATACAAGGAGAAAATCTAATAAAGCATTCGTTATTAGCCGAAATAGAAACCACTTCTTTGTTGATTTTCCTACATCCGGAAAACTACTCAGTTCGGGAAAAAAGCTGGAAATCCGATCGTCGGAATGGATTTTCTAACAGCTATTTTTGGACATTATACAACACCTCGTCCAACAATGGCAATATTAATAAAACTTATCGGAAATATTTATCTATCGAGAATCGTGGGACTTATTACTAAGCCAGAAATAATAATTGTTTTCAAGCTTACAAGTCAAAGTTGCATCGAAAGCTCTGTATAACTGATGATGATTTCGAGCCGGTCTTTGAAGTGTTAAGAACATGCTATAGGGCTCGCCTCAGTTATAAAACCATCAATTTTGCAGTAATCATCATGTAATCTTCAAGACGTGGAGGCTGAAACCTCAGGGATATAATTCTCGTTTGAAAGCGAGGGAATGCTGCCAAGCTCAAAAAAAAATGCAGATCGCACATTATATCCATAAAATGATTCATTGTTTATTCATAAATATATCGACAAGATTACTCACAACTGAATTTGGGTCAAAGGCGATTTTCGTGTTCTTCAAATTTGCCTTTATAAGATAAGTTAAAAGAAGTGTATGATGAAAGTTAAAAAATAACTCTTCTGCGTTAGTTAATCGTGATGGTAGATCCACGAAGTATCGTCTCATCTTTTCAATGATTATATTTTATATAACACAGTTCCTTCATGAATTACTCAAACACTTTCTAGAAAACACGATTTCAAAGCCCCAAACGTACATTTTATTTAAATTTTATTTTTCGAAGAAACCCTGTACATTTAGGTATAGGAAGGTGTAACGATTTTTGATTAGTCATATGTTTATCTCTTATTTCGAGTAATAAAATATGGGGTGTTCTATTTAAATTAAGCAAGTTATTTCCTTTCAAAAAGAATGCAATTTTCATGTTATTTTTTGGACGCACTGTATGAAATATTTCAATTTTAATAATTCTGACATAAAATACATCTCATATCTAAGGTTTGGCATGAATTTCGATTTACTCCAGTTTAAACTTCCTTAAAAACAAAGTTTTTAAAATTGCATGATTTTTTTAAAAAAACTTCATTATTTCGAAATCCTTAAGATTTGGGACAAGTAAACCTTAATGAAACTTACATTTATTTTTCTCAAGAAATCTAAAACGATATTAATATATGGGGTGTCCTATTTAAAAAAACATAACTTTGATATTTTTCACTTATTTAGAACACCCTGTAGAAAACAAAAACAATTTTAGAATGTACCCATAATCGAGTTCTATATAACGCAAAAAAAAGAAATTCAATATATTAAATTGTTTAGCCGTAATCTTCCGAGACCGCACTAAATGACCACCCTGTATATAGGGTGATTCGTACCGCAAGCGACACAGAACAGGCGCGTGTGAAAACTTTAAAATATAGACATTTTTTATATTAAGTTTTTTCTCTGCCTACGGTTACTGAAACATCGGCTTCAGAGGATTAATTTGAAAAATTGAAAAAATTCTATACTTCCGGAACGCTTTAACCTAGAATAGCCATATTTGGGAAATGTTTATGTTTAATTGGCGTCTTTGTTTACAAAAAATTTCAAGTGGCTGAAAGTTTAACAAGGAGTAATTTAAGTGGGTCACTTTTAAAATAATAACATTTTTTAAATCCTAATCTAAGTAACTACTAAAGTTTGATAATATGATAGTACATTTAATTTTATATCTTTTTGTACTCTTATACACTTTACAAGAAATCGCCCGTAATTGAGAAAAACATATTTTGTGATTTGGTGTAAAAACTAATAAAATTGAATAAAAAACAATTATGCGCCTAATTCCCACATATATTTTCGACTCCCCCTTAATAGGTAATATTCGGCTAAAGGTGACGTATGATGTGCAATTTTCTACCACAATATAATTGGACCATATTTTTTTGAAAATTAGATTGATCAACACACGTATTTAAATTTGTTAGAACATTTTCTAAATGGAAGATTGGACGATCTACCAGTTAATTATCGCGCATTGGTGTTACGTTCAATGATGATTGTCTTGAAATAATCGAATCAGAAATTTTGAGAGAATTGGATCGGTCGAAATGGTCTTTCCTTATGGCCGTCGAGGAGTCCTGATTAGACTATGCCAGACTTTTATCTTTTAAATAATCTAAAGCAAATAGCTTATGCGAATCACCTTCCTCCGTGCAGAACATTTGATCGAATGGGGAGGAAAATACTGTGGCGTTTTCACTGCTCGACGAGATCTGAAGGAGTTATTGTGAACTGCGTCTGAGAATTGAGCTGCACGTTCAATAAAATGATGAATCAATCGAGTGAAATTCTGGTTCGTCGTTTCCTCTTTTTTGTCGAATTATTGCAGTAAATACTTAATAAACAAAAATATAAACTATGGTTGCCATGAAAACGTGAATTGATCTTTATGACTTGGAAAAATTTTCAACTAAATGAACCTATTTTTCGATATTTCTCTGCGAAAGGAAAATTAAAACGTTGAGAACCAATTCAACCGTTTTAGAACAAGCAAAAACTTTCAAGAATACATTTTTCTCGTAAAATGAGGAATAAGAAACTTTCCTCCCTTGGCAACCCCAGCCAGGGACGTACTGTACAGGATGTTATTCCAGTATGTGACCAAACTTCAAGGAGTGATTCTTTGAGCGATTCCAACACGAAAAATTTGTATAAACATAGGTTCGGCAATGTTACGTTTTCGAGATACAGGGCGTCAAATTTTTTTGAGAAAATCGTTGCATGTTAAAAAAAAAGTTTCTACATAACAAAAAGACGCAAACTAATAGGATGTTGAAACTTAGCGACAGTTTTTAATGCAGTACAAAGGAAGCTTCTAAGCTAGAAATTGTTTGAGTCCTTTTGCTAGTGGCATTCACAGGGCCATCGTTGAAAATAAAAAAAAAAATAAACAAGAACAACACTATTAAAACTACACTTAAACAAATGGCACAGAATTTTTTTTTAGTAAAAAACCTTTAACAATAAATAACGCGAAACTTCCAATAGTTACTGAAAACGTGTTCCATCAACTTCAATGCAAGCATTAGTTCGTCTTAACAGCGATTGTCGAACACGTTGAAATATTCGAGGCGTATATCTTATCTAATTACATCCTGAATCCGTTGGATCAGTTCTTCTTCAGTGTTGACAGGAGTTCTATTAACGGAGTTCACGTGCGCTCAAAAGAAAAAAAATCTAAAGAGCTTAAATCCAGTTACCCAGGGGGGCCACGCCTGTGCTTAATGCAAAAAATATATAAATATTTTTTAAAAGTCAGTGGCGCATAAATAACACTAATAACCGTATGCCACTGCCATGTTTCAACAAAATCAGCTAAAGGTCGATTAAGATTTTTACAAAAAAACGATTTTTTTTTAAGTTTGCCATCCTGTATCTTGAAAACTAAACATTACCAGTCCTGTATTTATGTGAACTTTTTGTCTTAGAATCACCCAAGCAATCACCTTTTGAAATTTGGCTACTTACTTAAATGTCGATATGGAGTACAGTCTCATCCAGTTCGAAAAAATCTGTGGACTAAACTGAAGTTCATATCGCCCACATCAAATTTGAGTTTTCGGATCATTCGATGTCCCCGTTCACAAACCGAAATTCAAAGCATATATTTCAATCCTTTAATCTTCAATCTTGGATCGTTTTTCTATCAGGGCTAACGCGTCCTTACGCCCTTTCTCCACTTTAGCGCAAATTGCGCATCGTCGGGATAATAAAAAGCCTGGATCGTCGGGATAAAAAGGACTCCACGGGCTCGAGAATTCTTGCATAAATATTTAAAAACTTGGAAAATTGCGAAAGAGAATGGATCAAGTTCGCGCTTGTCCGGGAATTCGTGTTTAAGGGATGGAATATTATGTAAATGGGCTGGGACGGGGGGAACGTTTGCCTCACCTTTTTTGACTTATCAATCCAGACGTCCTCGTTATCAGGCCCTTTGTACATTAATCCGAACCACCAGGTTTCTTGAATTCCCAGCGATTTGCACATCGTCCCGAACACCTCGCGGGTGGAGGTTTTGGGTTGGGCCTCCAGTTCGGACTCATGATGGGGGGTTCTTACTACCACCTTCATTGTTTTATTCTGGAAAGAACCATTAGTAAACATAAATAAATCCGAGATAAGTGGCGTTGAGGACTGTGCTATTGTGTTTCTACTCATTTTTGCTCCATTATATCATAATTTATTTTATCTGCATGATGGCGACTATGTAAGCTTTACACTATGAGATAATGATTTCACGGATTACACACATAATTGAGGCTGCATCTTCAGCCCTCTGTTGGCTTTTCGTGCCGGACTATAAATTCACGGTTTACATCCAACACTTCTGACTAAATCCGGCCATTATTCACGTATTAATGCGTCTGTTTACTGCAGCAGTTGCGATTTATCACATAAACAATTAGCACATAAATGGGCTAGAACTTGTGCGTTAGGTCGCTAATGGAAATCTGGCCTTGGCAATTTTTTAAGCAATAAACCAGTAAAGTTGGAAAGAAATCCTTGCCGGTTCTGGGCCATTTATGTGCTTATGCCCGGCAAATCGAATTTCCTATGCATACACACACTCAGTTTTTGCGGGGCAATATGTCGGCCCTAAAATTCAATAAATTAGTAAACCTGTTGAATGGCGATGTTCCGTTTTTCGCCAAAAAATCCCACTTTAAAATACCTATTGAATTTACATACTATATGCAAACTACCAACTAACACACCACCTGATAGCGGTTGACCTTCCGCACGTAGACACACCAAACAATTATTTAGTACTTTAAGTAGACCAGTGGCAATTTATGTTCATATACACCCAGCAAAAACAAGGCTCAATGCACTGGGAATGTAAATAAAATCTATATATTTACCAACCAAGCTGTGTCACCAAAATTGATATGGTGGACGATCACGGATCACTGAACACCAGGGCAGGATATACTACTGGGAGTGTGTTTCATGACCCATGTAAACGATGATGGCTTTATCACTCACTATTGGATGAAAAACACTGATAAGATAAAACTGATGATGACGTAGAGGAATGTATTCTTAATTATGTATGGGAATAACAACCATCACTGTTTTACACTATAAGAGTTGAAGCACTGTTTAGATTGCTCATGCATGTATGTGTCATTGTTAGTCATTGCTTCACGATTTTTTTTAAGTACCCACGATTACAAAACTAGTGGAACTCTAAGTTTTCATTAGGCGGGTATTTAACGAGAACTACCCACCTGTGATGACATTTTTTTCATTCTCAGCAACTCGCATCACTACAACACTTCATTCACATTTCACCACTCGTTCATCAATTATCGCTACTGCATTTCTACTCTCTTTCTTCCATACACAACAAGGTACATAATGACTTGGATGCCAATTTGCAATAGAAACTTGTTTAACGAGCGTAAACGATATTATACAAGATATGCGGAATTTTGTAAGCGCGAAGTAAGTAATGGAAATAGGGATCAGAATTCAAATTTTTGTGCGCCTTGACATAGATTTGATTGCTGCTTTAATGGGTACAATGGCAAGTGCCATTTTCGTCTTTTTATTCTCCCAGTTGGTTTGTATTAGTCAAGGCCTTATTCTTGTTTGAACTAACGCTTCAAGAGTACATGAAAAATGCTCATATGGGTACTATACCGATGGTTAATTAAAATTCTATATACCTGGATTTTAATTCCATTTTTTCTAGGAATTTAATGCTATTAAGATCATATCTCGATGTTTGATTTCATTGTGGTGCTAATCTATATATTCGTTAATTTATTGTAACGAAATACTTGTAAGGCTTAAGCTTTTTGTTGGCCACAATTTTAAAAGAAATCCAAAGTTCCCGCTGAAAAATCAAATTGTAGTTAAATCAGTGGCTCCATCTTACGGTGAATAAACCAAGTGCGATACTCCATAATCGACGCTCTAGCAGGAGATTTATTGAGCTTTGCCTACTGCACTTAAGAGGGCGTCGTTTTAAGCGCCTATTTTCAAATTCAATATTCTTGATTTTCTTCTCTAAGTCAGTTACCTACTCTGTAATAAATTCTATTATAAGAAAAGATACAAACACTTTCAGAAAAATTAATATATTCAGAAAATTTTACCGTTAAAAAACTGACCAGCAAAAAGATTCGACTATCCTATCTACATCAAAATCAAAAAGCAAGTGTTTCAGAGTGGAACTAATTAAGAGGTTTATAATTGTAATCAACACTTTATATATCTTTTCTCAAACCATTCCCAACTTAAACATCTAAAGAATAATTTCAAAATTTAACTAATGAAGAAGGGAATTAAATAACAAAAAACCCTAATTGTTTTTCATTTATTTTGTTTCCATCAAACCTTTTCAACTACACAATTCAAATAACCATAATTTAACGCGCAAAACTTACTGTCCTCCTCCTGCTCCTCCGCCTTGAGCATCAGGATTATTTGCAGTGGAAATTATCATTATAATCACGACTGGCAGAATATACATCCACTACAAAGCAAATTTATGTTTTTGCTGAAAATATTTTTATCCAACAACTCACATATTTGGCCAAAAAAGACCTGTTATCCTTTACCTCCCCTTTTGCTTGGGCCTCTCTCTCACGCTCTATCTTCTGCATGAATGAGGCAGTATCAGGTCTAAAATACAGCAATTAAACCCACAAATGAGAAATAAAACCCACACATACATAACACCAGTTTCTGTATGCCTCACATAGACTGTTGTGGTGAACTCATTTAACCTTTCTAATGAGACCTCAGATCCTTCACAAGTAGATTTTGAAGCTATGATACTTGTAACCCCAATTACCCGACCAATATAATCAAGAGAAATTGAGAATTTATCATCCAGTTCAGATTCTGCAAGCATGCACTAGAATACAATCTTAAGAATAATCCACAGACATATCATTTTCTGAAATCGCTTCTTACAGCTTTTACAGATGAAATGAATGTTCTTTGACTGCCATCCTGAGCTGTTACAACTGCTCTAACTTTGTATAATTCATTTTTCTTAGATAATTGCTGTATAAAGATAAAGATGTTAATACATAGGCAGAATTAAAAAAAGCAAGTTTTCATCACCTGTAATTGTAATTTTTCTTGTTCGGTAAGCGGGCTTTGGTTTACAAGGGCTTGTTTCAACCTTAAGCTATGAATAGTGATATTACCTCGCTCAGTAAACGTAGGGATAGGACCCTGATTTAATGCATGTTGAAGTTTAATAAATACGGAACTGTCTTGCTCTAAACACTCCTAAAATGGAGATTTTGAGCATAAGAGAAAAAAGGCTATTTATCGTTGAAGTCAATTGTTTTAGGGACCTACCACTGGATTGATACATGGGGCAGTGAGGGCTATAATAAATAGGGTAAAAACTGAAAATTCCATCTCTAGATAGGAATTACGAGTTAATTAGTGTAATGTTTAAGAGTTTCTTCATTAATACTTTACTTATTTGGTTAGGAATGTAGCTGAAAATAATGAAAATCCTACACAGATATGATTTAAATTGAGGTTAAGGTAAAATAAAAAAAAAATAGTCTGGAAAGTGTAAAATTAAGATCAGTGTATAAAAGTATACTTTTCTTTGTTTATATTGATTATTTCATATTCTACTTATTATTTATATATTAAACTTAATTATTAATTTTTAATTATGTTACATTGTATTATATATATTATCTCATAATTATTTTTAATACAAATAACAAAAAAATTGTGTTGTCCACCCTACGGGCAACGGTGCCAGAGTATTTATTTCGGGTAAGTAAATGATGACAGTGACATTGATAGATGTCAGAAAACCGAAAAATCATCCTGCTTTGCAGTTTGTGTTCAATGTTCTCTCCATTCCACTCAATTTTTCAATAATATCTATTTTTCCATTTTCCGAAAACTAAATTAATCATGTCTAGAGGAAGTAGTGCGGGTTTCGACCGCCACATAACAATTTTCTCTCCAGAAGGGCGGCTGTATCAAGTGGAGTATGCTTTTAAGGCTATCAACCAAGCCGGCCTTACCTCGGTGGCTGTAAAAGGGGTTGATACTGCTGTTTGTGTCACTCAAAGAAAAGTCCCTGATAAGTTGATTGATGCCAGTACCATCACCCATTTATTTCAGGTAAAAATCGTTTGAATAAAAGTTTATTTGTAACTCCTTATACTTTGCTTTCTACTGTCCACTTTTGACGTCTCTTACTGTATATTAATTACCTTTACTAATCACGATAATTCAGCTTACAGACAGTGTTGGATGTGTGATGACTGGTATGATTGCTGACAGTAAATCGCAAGTCCAACGAGCCAGATATGAAGCTGCTCAGTTTAAATACAAAAATGGATATGAAATGCCCATTGATGCTCTATGCAGGCGTGTGGCTGATATTTCACAGGTAAACATAATTAACAAAATACTTTTATATTCAACGTTTCATCTCAAAATTCTAAGGTCTACACTCAAAACGCTGAAATGCGTCCTTTAGGGTGCTCAATGGTGCTTATAGGCTTTGATGATGAACTAGGGCCTTGTGTCTATAAAACTGACCCTGCAGGTTATTACTGTGGTTATCGGGCAATTGCAGTGGGGTCCAAACAGACTGAGGGCAATAGTTATTTGGAGAAAAAGCTGAAGAAAAAGCAGGATTTACAAGGTGATGATGTGATCCAGTTGGCCATTAGTTGCTTGTCTAGTATCTTGGCTGTGGATTTCCGGCCTAGTGATATTGAGGTTGGAGTTGTGTCCAAAGATAATCCTAAATTTACAGTGTTAAAGGAGCAGGAAATCGACAGACATTTGACTGTAATTGCTGAAAAGGATTAAGGTCTAGATTGAAGGGTTAATTGGTTTAATGTATGAAATAAGTGATTTTTTTCTAAAATAATATACATTTGATTTATTCATGATCTTTGCCTTATTGTTTAATTCTCGTAGGATTAAGTTTCAAAAAAATATTTACTTAATATAAGTAAGAATCACCCTAGTAAATATCCTAACTAAAATAAATATTCATTCATTCATCATAATCAGTAATGCACAGTCTTCTTATATGGACTTAATATTCTCCTTGTAAATGGGCCTGATGGGCCTCTGACCCTTGCTGGAGTGCTCCTCAATGATAGAGGGCACTAGATTTTGCAGGCTCTTAATTTTTGCCTCTAATTTATCCCTATGCCTGACCTCTACTAACACTCTATCTAGGGTTGCCACCACTTCGTCAACATTTTCTTTGGTGAACACCATTGGAGGTTTTAGCTTAATGACGTTGCATTCTGGGCCATCGGCGCTGATTAGAATATTTGATTCCCGCATTCTGGAAAAAAATCCAAACTGTCTCAAAACTTTCAAAGACTTCTAATATTATAGTTTGAATCAAACTTTATTTGGTAAATGCTTAAAATCAACAATCGTACGGATATAATAATCTTTTCCTACTAAGATACAATACAAAAGCTTGTTTCTACAAGAAAAAAATGGTAATAGTATATTGGTAGCAATAACTTATTTTACTAATCGAAATAAGTTATTTTGCAAGTCACTTTTACGATGATTTTAAAAGCTTTTGTTGGACAGTAGTTAATAGCCATGTGTAATTTTGAGTGAAATCAAACTTGTACGTACTGCTCTCTGCCACTGAACATAAAATTTTCTTTAAATAATGGAAAATCTCTTAATGAGGTCTGTGGGAGGAAATCCGAATTTCGTAGAGAAAAACTAGTTTTACTTGATTAGCAAATTTTTCTCACCTTTGAACAACGGTTTGCGCGCATTCTTTGTTCGCTTTCCTTGTTTCCAGGTCTTCAACGAGGTCAATGCCGACAAATAAACCAAGACCCCTCACATCTCCTATGTACTTGTGCTTTTTAGCCAACATCTGACAGCAGTCTAACAAATACTCCCCTACAATAATAGCTTTTTCCCTTAGGTTTTCCCTTTCAATTGTGTCGAAAACTGCGTTGGCAATCGCGCAGGATACAGGATTTCCTCCATACTAAGAAATTAAACGAAAATTTTTTTATTCATAATACAAGCAGAACAAGAACTTACGGTGTTGAAGTATTCAACTCCAGTGTTGAAGAAGCTCTCAGCAATCACTCTTGTAGTCACCACGCAAGCAATGGGATGTCCATTACCCATAGGTTTGCCCATAGTCACAATATCAGGGCTGACGTTGTAGTCTTGAAAAGCCCACCAGTGCTTCCCAATTCGCCCAAATCCCACTTGTACTTCATCAGCAATGCAAACACCTCCAGCACTCCTGATATGCTCGTACACCTGCTTAAAATAGTTCTTTGGCGGAATGACTTGTCCTCCGCAACTGAGCAAACTCTCTGCGATAAAAGCTGAGACTCCTCCACCTTGAGCGCTGACAAAATCGCATAAATTCCTCACTTCTTCTGCATATAAAGTGCCGATTTCTTCCAATGTGTATTCGTTGTCGCGGTATCTGCCTCTGTAGGTGTCTGGGCAATGTGCCTAGAAAATCGTGTAAGATGGGGTTTTTTGAAGAAATATTTAAGACTTACCAAGTGTACATGTTCCTTTTGTCCCACTCCTCCAGGGAGGTTAAACTTGTAGTGCGAAATATCAATCAAAGAAGTTAAGTGGCCGTGGTACGCACTGAAAAAAGACGAAATCGAATCTACCTGGCGCCAAACCGCTCGCTCCCAAATATTCTCTTATCAAAACTCATGCAGACTCTTTTAGTTATTGACTAGAAAGTATCAGGTATCTCATTGCTTGGAATGCCTGCACGAGTTTGGATTATCACACATTCACAAACTAGTCCACAGATATTACGCCACTTACGAGTTTGATTTTGTTTTTAAACGTTACGACAATTTTTTTTACACAGCAAAATATCTGGACTAGCGACCCGAAATCCCCATCTCTCAATTTTATTAACATTCTGGATAGTGCTGTTAGTATTGGCGTGGCAAAGGCTACTCAAAGGCCTGCCGTCCTGGATTCTGGCACAGTTGCATATCTTCACATACTTTTAATGCTGCAAGAGAAAAATAAAAACACACGCATTAGAACGGTCACTCTACTCTTTTATCCAGTTAAAGCTATAAAAGAAAACTAGCCCCAGTTACATACGACTTTCAGGAGGTTTCGTTATTTGAGCGATAAGCCTCCTAAAAGCGCATCTATAATGAAAATGATCTAAAGCGGAAAATTTTCTCTGAAAAGAAAACTACCGTATCTACGAATTACATTCTTCTAGAGCTGTCTCAGCACTTCTGGGTGTCTGAAAGTCAAGCAGGCTTAAATGATTTTCAGATAACATGCTCAGACTTGAAGAGGGGGGACACTTACTGCTCCAAAGTGATGACGTCTTTGTTTCCGGTGTGGATCTGGGCCAGTCTCAGCGCCAAGTCGTTGGCTTCTGAGCCGGAATTGACGAAGAAGCACACTTCCAGATTGTCTGGCAAAGTGTTGACGATCCTTTCAGCGCACAGCACAATATTGTCATGAAGGAAGCGGTTGTTGGTGTTTAAAATTGCCATTTGGTTGCTTCCAGCTTGGACAACATCGGGGTGACAGTGCCCCACTGCAAGTGTAGTTAATTGCAATGATAGGAAAAAAATTGTGAGGAGAACGGATAATATAAATCAAAATTAATTCATGTAATTCAGTTGAAAATCTGACAACTACGTTGCTATTGGAAACAGCAAATTTTCTAAGAACTCGTACCATAGTCGCTCAATTAAAACAACCAACTTTCTGCGAGGTGAATTAATAAACAATATTTTTATTGGACAACCAATTCGAAATCCCCCTTCAACCACTCGAGATATATGACGGATCTTTGTTTTGTTTGATACGTTCCCATATGATAAAGAAGGATGGCAATGTATTCAGGACCATATGTGTTTGATGAAGCTCGACAGTGCCGTACTGGGGTCAATTACAAATTTTTCCAAACAAAATATGGTAATGTCAATTGTAAATTTGATTCGACAAAATGATTTATTTCGTGAATTGCTGAAAACGCATAAGCATTACACGATAGTTAATATCTGTGTGAAAAAAAGTATCATTTCTGTTTAGATTAAAGTAATGAGAACAAAGAGTGGAAACACATTGATTATATTATCTAGGCCTAGGCAACAACTCAATAAAGAATATTGACCTCTTTGATTTAAAAAGCCGTGGATTTCTAATCTCTATACAGCAAAATAAACGTTCGTTACTGTCGATTTGGAAACAATGCTTTTTAAGACTTAGGTGGATTAAAATAACTACAACTGTTGATAAAGTTATCTATAGTTTAAACAACAATTATTACAGTCAAACGGAAAATCACTAGTTGAGAACAGGGACGTGCCGTTGGTGCATCTTTTGGACATATATGGAAAAAAGAAGCAAAACAGGCACGTTGCTACTGTATTTAAACAAGAGCAACCTATCGCTCTTGTTCCGTTGACACAAAAATTTCCTACAATAATCCTCAATATCAAAGAAAAGTTATAGGGCAGATGACTATTACAATTGCGCAGAAAGTTAATGCAGTTTTTCAAGATAGTCATCAGTTTTATACGGGGTGTTTAATAAACGTGGGCCATCCCAATATAGCATTTTTTGAACAATTAAGCATTACTTTTGTTACATATTTAAATTCTGCGTTTTATTGCGAATTCGACTATATATATCGTCATCGTATTGTAATTGTTATGGATTGTCTCAAAATTAAATTCAATAGTTTATTGCGTTTATAACCAATATTTTCTATGAAAAATGGTATATACTGAAGAAGAAAGATGCAAAATTTTGCCAATTTACTCAAAATATGAGAAAAATGCTTCAAAAGATATTTCGTATTTTTCTAAACCCAATATTTACTTTTCAGCCCAACACGAATTTAATTAATATAAATAATTATAATTAAAATTAAATTTATTTAAATACAATGACAATAAAGCAGAATAAACTTATTCCTTTGTTTTTATTATTATTTTACAGGTATTGTTCAAAGTTCTTTCCACCATGTTTAACACGTAATCAATACCTTTTGTACAAATTTTGTAAGCATTTTGTTATCGTATCACTTCGATTGATGTCATTTATTATATTGACACTCTTCATTATAATTATCAGATTTGAGATATGACCTATATATATATTGGTAAACTCGTAATAAAATCCAGAATTTAAATATGTAAAAAAAGTCATGGTTAATTGTTCAAAAAATGCAATATTGGCATACGTTTATTAAACACCCCGTATAAAACTGCTGATGATCTTGGAAAACTACATAAATTTTCAAGCACTTTTTGTTAAAAAAAAATTTCTACTTCAATACATTAAAAAGTTACAGGGTGGGTGGGAGTTTTCGTGTGATCACCGTGTACAAGTTTAGATATATTTCTTGATTGCACATTAAATTCTTTTGCTGCTTCTGCACTTACCATGAGCAACATTGTTGATACAATCGAGGTAGGCAACACCCTTTTCATCGTACATATACTGAGCTTTCGCTCTGACAATCTTCAAAGGGTCTTGCTTGAAGAAGAGCTGGCAGGAGGGGCTGAAATCAGAAATTATGCATAATAAAATCTAATTAAATCAATAACGGATTTTAATTCAGCCTTAATAAAGGAAAATTCTTACCCAATTAGATGCTGCCTCATGGCGATAGTCTGGCCCTTGGGAAGTTGCTCCATTTTTACCTTTAATTGATATTAAATTTAAGTAGACAAAAGTAGATGGCAGGCAGCCCCCAAAGAAACTAACTTAGAGGGCTATAATGATTATAGTGTCTTGTGCTAGGTAAGTAGTAATACATTTATATTGGCTGCAAGATTGCGCGCGCAAATATTTGTCCGCTGTATATAACGTTTCATATAGAGTGTAATTATGATAAGCTTCAAAATAAGCTTAGGTGGAATACACTGGCAAACACAAATTAATTAGCGACTGATTAAATATGGGAAATAAACTGGTATTGTTTGAATGACGGGGTTAAAGGACTGCCAATGGAACCTCTCGCCAGAGGTGTACCTAAAAACTAGATTTTCAAAAACTCAAGA
This sequence comes from Euwallacea fornicatus, assembly GCF_040115645.1. Lineage (NCBI taxonomy): Eukaryota > Metazoa > Arthropoda > Insecta > Coleoptera > Curculionidae > Euwallacea > Euwallacea fornicatus. The sequence goes on from NC_089576.1 coordinate 2,257,729, forward strand.
ATCAACGTAATTTTGGACGCAAACTGTCAGTGGCTTAATATGGTCAATTTCGGTATTAAACGTTATTTCTGAAGGTGTCTCTGCTTCGAAAAAAAAAATCGAAACTTTGGCTAAACCACGCGTGAGTGTAATGATCAATGGCACTGCAGTGGGTTTTCACTACTCAAAGCCTTTGTTATCAAATATCTTGACTATGACAAAGTCAAACAAAGGAGCTAAATACTAGCTTAAGTCTCTAGGCGTATTTTCCTGTGTCAATTAAAAACAAGTTTCCACGGTTGGTGAGGCATTGTAACCTTCAAAAAACTTTTAACCTTGATGCCTTTAAATGGAATTCGGTTCAAGCAGTAGCGAGAAAAAAGATCCAACTTTTTGGACAGATTTTTGAAAAATGACTTCAACACATTCTTGTCGAGTCGCCACTGCAATCTTGATTTAGATCATTTTAATTAATTTTTTAATTAACTCAATTATTTTTACATTGTTTTTGATATCTCGGTCGTTCTTTGGCTTTACGGAATTATGATTAAAACTTTGTTTTTACGCTTCAATTCACTCTATATCAAAACAACCCTAGACGTAATTCCAATATTTGGTTCTGTCTTGTAGTGTATAAGTCCAATGTAATCAAAAAGTTTACAGCATGTTCCTCACGTGTTACCATCACGTTTCACAAGATCCTAGTAATCCATCTATAGATAATATTAATTATTTTACATATTAATAAATAAATGCGTTTTAAAAATTTTTGTAGAACAAACAATGTCTTAAATTGGGTCGAGAGCGTGATACCATATCAATTCTAATAGGTTGGATAATATTTTGAAATAAATTCTTATTGGATCAGATATTTTCAGTTTTAATGTTTCAAACTGGATTCAGTCGGTTATTCGGCATATGGGTTAATGTAAACTTTGGTGAACTTGATCAATGGAGACCCGGATATGCACGAGATTTTGAAAACTTGGTCTGGAAACTCAAATTTCCATAGGAAATCGAGATTTTGTATGTTTCACGTTTCGACGGAAAAGTTTTTTTTAACTTTTACTTATTATTATTATTGACATCATCACCATTTTATTGATGAAAATAGCTTTTCAAGACAAGTGGGCAATCATTATTTGATTGATTAATCGCTTGATTTTCTATTGAATTAATTTTGAAATATGGGTACAAATAATTCCTCAAAGTAATAGGTGTACAAAAAGAAACTGATCATTTTTTGGTGAAATTAAGCTTCATTAAAAACATAGTTATTGAAAATATTAGTAATCAAAATAATTTCCATAACTGTCTATGGTCTTTTGCCATTTACTGGGTAGATGATGGATGCCCTCGTGATAGAAGCTTAGTGGTTTCGACGAAAAATAGTTATCGAGCCATTTTCGAATATCTTCAACGATAAAGAATCGTTGGTCAGCTAAATGAGACTGCATGGATCCGAACAAGTGGAAGTCGGAAGGAGCCAAGTCTGGAGAATACGCCGCATGCTGGAGTATTTTCCAGCTTAATGAGAAGATGAGTTCCTGGATCAGTTTAGCTGTATGCGGACGAGCATTATCATGCAGCAATATCACTTTCCGACTTCCTTGGTCCGTAAATGGTCTTTTTTCCTCCAAAGCATCGCTTAATTTGATCATTTGGGCCTGATAACAGTCAGCTGTAACAGTTTGACCGGGTTTCAGAAGCTCATAGTAAATGACTCCTTTACAATCCCATCAGACACACAGTAAGATTTTCTTGGCATGAACGTTTGGTTTTGCAACTGATGTGGATGGCTGGCCTGGGTCAACCCACGTTTTTCTGCGCTTAGGATTGTCATACAAAATCCACCTTTCATCTCCCGTAATAATATTATGCAGAAAATTCTTTCTTTTATACCGAGAAAGCAAGTTCATGCAGATGTCAACTCTTCGATTTTTATTGTCTTCGGTTAGCTCATGAGGAACCCATTTTTCTGCTTTTTGAAATTTTCCCATTCCATGCAATCGAACTGAAACTGCTTGTTGAGTTACTCCTAACTGCTCTGCAAGCTGTGTTTCAGTTTGGAATGGATTTTCATCCAGTAAAGTTTGCAGTTCTTCGTCTTGAACCTTTTTTTTGACACCCGCACGTGGATCGTCCTCAAGACAAACATTTTTCTCATGAAACTTCTTAAACCATCTCCCAACAGTTGAAGCACCAACGGAATCATCTCCCCAAGCCGAATTAACCATTTCTGTTGTTTCAGCAGCATTTTTTTTTCAGTTTAAAACAGAACAACATTGATATTCTCAAATATTGCTTGGAAATCTCCATGTCTCTATTTACGTTTGGTGCACTGAACTACAGCTCCTAAGCAACTGAAACTTTTATCATATAAAAAGTCATAAATAAACAACACCTGCGTACAATTGTAGGCGAATTGAACGTGTCTAAGTATGTTTTTTTATTGCATATAACTTTATTGCTCAGTTTCTTTTTGTAAATCTATTATATGAGTGATTATCAAACATCGGTCCATCAGATTTTTTTTTTTTTTTTAGGAGCGCGACCCTGGGGCCAAAAATCTTGTCGGTAAGACGATACTGGTGCCCATATACCAGCCTGTGTGGGGTTTTCACCCACTAAAAAATCCCCGTGTTTTTAGAGGTTTTCGAGCCCGTGCCCGAACAACCTCGATCGCGATTTTGGTTCGCTTGGTTGTTGTCCTGTTTTTAAGGAGAGACAAGCGGGACCGTCGCTTCTTACTCTGTCGTCTCTTTAAGGATCTTTTTTCCTCTTTTGAGGGGGGATGTTTTAGATCCACCCCTGTTCTTTGGCTAGAATTTTCCCGCCGACGGGGGATTTTCTAGCATCTTTTTTGTTTATGATTTTGTGGTCCATTTTTTGTTTGTCGGCTCTTTTTTCGTTGGTCTTATTTCCCAGACGATGATGTCAAGATATCCGAATTGCTTTCGGTCCCTGTTCATACATCGTTGTGAATGCCTTTTTTAAAAGTCCTGTAAAATAAATCCTGTAAATAAATTTTTAATTAGTGTCCTGAAAAGAGGTCCATCAGACGTTAAATTTGACGCTTATATAACGAATTGACCATTATCTCGTTTTCGAATATCTTCTATAAACTAAATTTCACTTTAATTGTCAAAGACCGCATAGAAAGTTTTTGTTTTATATGGTTCCCTTACCCTACGGGCTCAAACCATCTTGCGGAACTGAAAACCATTAAAAGGCTTTAAACAATGGTTTTTCCCATAGCTGGTTGCTTATCTACTTCATCGGAACTGCAAGATGCAGAAGTGTTATGCCCCGGAATACAACTACCCGTTTATACCCTGAAGCAAAGGTTCACAAAATAAAGGCCTCGTAATTCGGTAACATATACACTTTATTTTGATAACTAGATATTGCTCAGAACCGCACTGGCTTGACTGAAGAATATAACGAAAAAAATTGAGTGAGGTTATTTGCGGGTGGTCGAAAAGCGAATTCGGAAAAAACTGACTGGAAAATTCTTGAGACTTTTTGGTTTCGATGGTGGTGGCGACCAAGTTCATAATTTTCAGCCTCTCTCCGCCTACATACTCGCCAATCAGAACTGCCGTAGACCGATTCCCACGGTCCGGTGTGTCTGTTTTATACAAAATTATGGAAATACAAAACTTCAAAAGGTTTTTGCAATCATCATCTAGAATTAATGATTTTCGTGAGGCCTGGCCAACGTAACAAAGATTTCTCACGCCCTGAGGCCATGTGCGAAATCTGCCTACAGTTTCTTCACGGTGGCGTCCATACAGCCCTCAAGTTTCATAAACTAGATAAAAGTTGACAACCCACGCATATAACATAGAACAGGTGGGATTTGGCCAAGTCCACGAATATGTAGGCTTATGAGCAATAACCGTTGGTCCTGACAAGAAGAGTATTGTTAAGACTTAGTGAACCAAGTCTTGATGTCTCCATCGAGCAAGTTAAAACCCCAAGTTCCGCCCCTGCACATCTCACATTTGTTGCCTCCCAGATGTCGCGATTCGTTAGTTTTCCTAAGAAATGGTTTATGGTTCAAATTTCTCGTCTTTTGTACTAAAACGAATTTTTTTAAAATTTATTTATTTATTTTTTTTAATTAAAAGATACTCTTTATAATATCCTTTAAAACTATTACAATCTGATCTTTTAAATAGATCAATGAGCAATTTTGTTCTAACTTAAATTATTACGTGATGATTAAAACTAAGGTCTTACTTCCTAGTTTGCCTTAAGATCTAATAAGTTTACTACACTAAATTTATCATGTAGCACAAATACCGCACAATAATCTGCTTTTCACTATCACTATTTCACTAACTCGAAAGGCTTGGTTCTCTTGAGTCTTTTTACTATGTTTGTGTGGGCTAAGAGCTGGATGGCCTCGACATTCCCATGATTAAGTAACCTTTGTTCGTGGCTACTGGCTACTTTGGTGATGGCTTGATCAACAGTCTCCATTTGAAGCTCCCGATGGATGTCTTTGTTTCGACAGTACCAAGGTGCATCCACGATGTTCCTTAGTGCTTTGTTCTGAAATCGTTGGATCACTTGTATGTTGCTCTTGCTGGCACAACCCCAGAGTTGAATACCGTAGGTCCAAACAGGTTTTGGTATTTGTTTGTATAATAACAGTTTGTTGTATATAGATAACTTAAAAACTAAATTGCGGGGCACTCAAGTTATAAATGTGCATCGGAGGTGATTCTTGGGTACCGAAATTCCCCACAATTACTTCTGGCGGTGGTCGTAATTGGGGGTGCCATTATGTCCCATTCGGGATAAAGACAATATTCGGGTCACGGGATAATCTGCCCATTGGCTGTCAGGCCTGGCGAAATGGCTATTCCTCGGGTGAAATGTGCTCCGACTAAGAGTACACCTATGTCTGTTGACCATCAGCTTCCAGTACTTAAGGGCTGGGAGAAGCTGGGCATTATCATTATCTTCTTTCCTATCACGATTGTCACTCATCAGTTGAAGGCGGATCGATACATCGTCAATTCACAATCATAACTCCTACTCTTCGTCGGATCGCGATCATTCAATCCTATATTTCTGCAACTAAGTCTTAGTCATAGTTACAGTATCGGACAAAATTAGAGCAACTTTTGAAATATTCTTCTAAATTTAAGTTCTCTAAAAAATCATGAAATATTTTATTATAAATATTCAGCTTAAGGTAGTTAGTGTAAAATACATTTGCCATAAATAGTTTAAGTTGTTATTGGGAATAAAAAAATTAAAAAAATGTTTTGATCTAAAATTCTTTGCGACAAAATAAGAGCAATCAATGTTTAAATATTTTGTATTTCTGACTTTCCTGTGGTGTTTTAAACAACTAATATCTACGATTAAGCCTCGTGGTGTTCACTATTCAGTTGATCTAAAACAAAAAATTATTAGTGCATATAAGAGTGGGAAATCGCAAAAACTTATATCGGAAGTTTTTGGCATAAAAAAAGATATTGTATCAAAAACTATCAGGAGATTCACTGATCGTGGTGACGTAACGAATTTAAAACGAGGTGGTCGGAAAGGAAAAACGACAGAGAAGTTAGACAGGCGTCTTATAAGGCTAAGTAAAGAAAATCCTGAAATGTCAGCTCGCCAGATTATTGCACAAGCAGGAGAAGTTAGTGTTTCTTCCAGAACAGTTCAACGTAGATTGACAGAACGTGGTTTAAAAGGAAGGAAACCTGCCAAAAAACCACATCTTTCACTAAAAAATAGAGAGGCCAGGATGTTATTCGCCACCTACCACCGAGATTGGACTCCTCAAGAGTGGAAGAAAGTATTATTTTCCGATGAATCCAAGTTTTACATCTATGGAAGTGATGGAGCTCAATGGGTATGTCGCCCAAATGGCCAAAGACTTAATCCAAAGTACGTAAAAACTACCATTAAACACGGAGGAGGACATATTATGGTTTGGGGTTGTTTCTCTGCTTACGGAACTGGTCCACTTCATAGGATTAAGGACAAAATGGATAGATTTAAGTATAATTATATACTAGAGAATGTTATGTATCCATATGCCGAATGGGAAATGCCCCTTAAGTTTGTCTACCAGCACGACAACGATCCTAAGCATACTGCGAAAATAGTAAAAGCTTGGTTCGTGGAGAAGAAAGTCGAGGCAATGAAATGGCCAGCCCAATCACCGGACTTCAATCCCATTGAGAACCTTTGGGAGATCATAGATAACAAAATCCGAGAAAAAAATATTACCAATCAGGATAATTTATTTGAAGAAATAGAGAACGCCTGGAAGTCTATTGATTCTGACATCATTTCAAATTTAATTTCTTCAATGCCAAAAAGGTGTGAGCTGGGTCTTCAAAACGAGGGGTATTGGACTAAATATTAATGGTAATACATAAAAAATTGTTCTAAATATAATATTCATTCAAATAATTTTTAAGTTGCTTTAATTTTGTCGCTCCAATTGTGGTGGTAAAAGGTTTTCTTTTTCCTTCTCCTCTAAAATGTGCTTTTTAAACATTGAGTCTCAGGTGTAAATTATAATAGGCTGTAAACATATTACTGATAATAACAAATCTTATTTTTAAAGACACAATGTCAATTTAAAATTAAATTTCTAAAGTTGCTCTAATTTTGTCCGATACTGTATGTGTTACAAGTCAGTTAATAAACCGTGTTAATGTTTAAAGGGTTGTCCTAATTCCAAGACTTTCGGGAGATCCCACGTGTTTACCTTGCTAAGTAGGTATGTAGTCCGTCTTGGACTCTCGTAACCAGAAGTGCAACGTCGGTACTTTGAACCGACAAGTACTACAAGTAGTGCTCGCGTGTAAGCGCTCTTGTACAATAATTCGCGGGTGGTATCTCCAACCTCCAAGGGAGGAACCTCTGCATATTGCTCAACAAGTATAAGAAGGCAAATTCACAAGATCTGCAATATTTTATAGGTATTCGCCAACTTTAGTTTTTCCCCTGTCACTGTTAAATACGTTATTTTACCGACCATTCGTGACAATTTCCATTAATATTTAAAGTGTGTTTTTGTTACTTAAATGTGTAATAAACACGTAAACTTACTCAACGACCCTCGTATAATCGCGTAACGCAGTATGGTTCTCGCTCAATGCAAAGGTAGCTGCCGTCGCACAGTTGGAGATATTCTCTATTGCCACAGGGCAAAATTGAAAATTATATATTTACATATTTGCATGAAAATTGGTAAATATCAAGGATTGACATTAAATTCTATTTTATCCTCGATTATAAAGTTGAGCTAATATTATCATAAGGTTTTAATTATATTTTCAGAAAATGAGTTGCTTTTTTTTTATTACGCCCCACCGTAATACCCGTCATTTATATTTCAGATTTTGAGGATTCTAAAATTAACATGAACCCAAATAGCTAATATTGAATTTAACGTAAATGCTTACGTACGAATCCCTGATAAATTTAATTAAAACTATTCTAATTTCATAACGATATACGTATGTTTTAAAAGAATAAAGATAAAGCAATGCTGTTTATTATTAATTATTAGATTGGAATTTAAACTAATTCTAATGCAATATTAGATAATAATCTTAAAGGAAATTTCCTACAAGAGCCATTCAATTAACCTCATATACCTGCATCCACCTAATTAACTTAGGATTCTTTGTTTGATTAATAAATGTGCCTCGTCCTAATAACTTTTCGACCTTTGAACAGCCATCTCATATTGGTGACAATAACGCTACTGAAATTAACAAGAGACGATAATAATGTAGTTATGAGTACCTTTAATCGTGAAGGCAGAAAAATGGATTTATGTTTTACATAGAACTTTGAATATGCGTTTGTAGACTCGTTACTGACACTATTGGCAAATATTATTTTCTAAAAGAACTGATAACCGCCTGACCCTCGGTGATGAAGTTACAAAACCTTAAAGTGATTTCAGAATATTTTTAATTTCTGTAACAGCAACAAACGTGGCGACATAGTTTATTTAAGAAAAAGTTACTAAGAATAGGATATACACAATAAAAATGAATAAAAAGCCACTTTTACATTTAGGCATTCATGATCAATATCATGATGAATCGATCCTTAATGCTTGATACAGGGTGTTTCCTAAGTACGGTACATAACTTCGGGAGCACATTCTCCAGCTAAAATAAAGGTAATTTTGATATATAAACTATATCCCAAAAATGCTTTGTTGAGGAAATACAGGGTGTGAAATTTTTTTTAAAAATTTACAAATTTTTTAATATTTCCAAAACTACTTGAGATATTTTAATGAAATTTTGCAGGGTTTCAGAATTAGCAACGGTGCATATTTTACGCTAAAACAGTGGCTATTGTGCAACCAGTGGAGTGCGGGCAGGATAATTTCTGGACATTTTAAAGGAAAAATGTGGTACGCCACTATTCTTTTCCAATATTTTGTTCCTTTTTTAATTATGTGTTCGATTTGGAAGAAAAAAGGTCTCTTAATTTTTTTTTCGTACGACGCACCGTTTTTGAGTGAATAAATAAAAAACATTGTAACTAAATTTTTTCATTATTTTTTATTATTCTTAAGAGAAGAAATACTTGTATGAAGATATGAATTTTTTTATTGTGTACTTGCCCATTTAGTAGCGAAACTGTCGATATTTTACTAGCCACCAACACCGTTTATTCATCTGTGCGTGAGACATTAAAATTCGATAATGAATAACTTTACTAACGCTGAAATGGCTCAAATGCATTTCATGTATGGCCTAGCAAATGGAAATTCGGTAGAAGCAAGGGGGTGTCTGTGGAAGACATAGTCCGAGTCCAAGTATACTATGAGACTTTCTGCCCCTGCTGCATCTCCTTCATTACCAGCCAGCTTTATCCAGTTTACCAAGATTTGCATGAGAACATTAACTTAGGATTAGTTCTATGCGGATATGTTTCTGCAAGTACCTTATTATACAGGGTAATACATTAACAATGGCACAAAAAAAGCTGAATCCGTATTCGTAAATCAATCCGCATTCACTAGATTTGATGGTTGCGAGTTCACTGCACTCCATAATTCATCGCGCACCAACACTGCTTTTAACTTTGTTTTCCAAGAAGCAAATTTTCCTCCATTCAATAATGGAATATTCGTTTTTACGCCGCCTTGCATCGTGTTGCGTCACTAGTACTGTATTATATTCACCTCCCGATTCCACGTTATACTAGGCCCATAACCTGTTGGAAATATATTTATTTAATGGTGTAAATAATTTACAAGTAACGCAAAAATAGAAAACTCCAGAATACTACTACTTATATCATTCAAATATGACAACTACTGGCAACAAACACACACATCACCCGGTCCACCAGGCTCCCGTAACTGCAGCACCATCCACCCATCCACGGGTACCCACAATATTCACGGAAGTTGCTCAAACATTACAAAAAGCGTTCTTTCCGACACATTTCATAAATAACACCAATTCCGCGATAACGTACTAATATGTCTTAAAGTAACCGAAAATCATGTTTTGGCTGTGTACAAGTAATATTACATGCAGATTTGCTCCAAAACATGAAAATAGCGCGATCTCGGGTTAAGTCTATCATTACCATTAATACGGAACAAACGTTAAGAATGCGTTTAATTCAGCGCCTTGGGACCTCACAGTGGAAAAGCTGAGGAGGCCCCAGGTTAGTAGGTACCTGGTGGTAGTGGTCCAATCGTACCTCGACGAAACAAAGGTGCAGTTGCCGAACAGGAAGGTCCGGGGACTGACGTGTGGGGTTCCTCAGGGTTCCGTCATGGGACCTGTTTTGTGGAACCTGTACTAGGACGAGTTGCTGACGCTGGATTACCCAACGGGCGTCACTCTGGTGGCCTACCTGGACGATCTAACACTGGTGGTTACGGCGGGGTGCAGGAAAACACTCGAGGTGAGGACCGGGGAAGCTATGGAGCTGAACATCGACACGTTCCGTGCCAAGGGTCTCAGTATGGCGTTAGAGAAGACAGAGACGGTGCTACTGGCCGGGAGACGTAAGGTCAGTAGTATGAGTTTGGTTGTAGATGGATTTAGGTATGCGACGAGAACAAGCGTTAAATATCTGGGAGTATAGTTCGGTAAGGACGCTACGTTCGGTGAACACGCTTACAGGACGTCTGACAGGGTGGGAGGAATAATCCGCAAGCTGGAAGGCATCTTCTCCAGTGTGAATGGTTTAGGTTACGACAGGAGACGGGTGATGATCATGACGATATCTTCGGCGTTACTGTACGCTGTACCAATATAGCACGAGATGCTAGGAGCCAAGATGTATAGGGCCGCCCTGGAGTGGGCGAACAAGATGCTTGCGATCAAGGGGGACTGCGCGTACCGGACGGTTTCGTGTGCGACGGTGTTGACACTGGCCAAGATCCCGCCGATTAGATTGTGTGTGGGAGAGAGGAGAATGGTCTGGGAAAGAGGAGAATAGTCTGGGAGAGAGGTAAGGGTTTCAGGAATGAGGCTAGAGAATAGGTGATAAATAAGTAGGAGAGTGAATGGGCAGTGTATGATGGATGGATGAAGGCTCTGGTCCCGAGCATAAGACAGTGGATTTAATGTGAATGGATGAGAACGGGGTACATGTTAACGCAGGTATTCACTGGACACGGAGTGTTTGGGAAATACCTGCCCAAAATAGAAGTTGAGGAGAGCGACGGATGTTTGTTTTACGTGATGCCGGGATTGGCAAATTTCCCGAAGCATGCATTCTGGGGATGTCCGGAGTAAGAGGCTAAACGTGCCGAAGCTTTTTTTTTTTTTTTTTTTTTCCGAGGAGGGGGAATCTTCTTAAGACACCCGGCCTGGTCCACGACCGGGTAGTGTGGGATTCGACCGACCATTACGTCGCCCGCCTACCCACTAAACCCACCTCCCCTCTTCTGCCCCGGAACCGCCCCTCGGCATTACATCAGGGCTTCCTTGCTCGCACCAGACTAGGTACGGACTCTACTCCGCACTCCACTCTTTTATCTCTCATTCTCTCTCGCAGTCTTGGCCCTCAAGATGTTCTCTATCAGGCCCTCAAACGCTACCCACTTGCTCTTGCTCTCCACCAGCTCGTTCCCTATCGTGCTTCGGTTCAGGTCGAGTCCCCCCGCCCTTGCCTCGGCGCGATAGCCCTCCCACTCAGGACATTCCCACAGCGTATGCTCCGGTGTGTCCTCCCTTTCGTCACAGAACCAACATTCACTACTTCTTTCCACTCGTATCCGCTTCAGATATTTACCGAACACTCCGTGCCCGGTAAACATCTGAGCCAACATGTACCCGCTCTTCGTCCACTCACACTCGTGCCACGCACGGATCCGGGGTATGAAGGTCTTTGCCCAACCCTCATACTTCTCCCAGTCCTGCTCCCATTCGTTCATTGCCCATTCCTTCGCCTCTCCATTCCCTTCCCACATCATGCTTCTTTCCATCACTCGTATTCTCACTGGAGGAATCTTGGCCAATGCCAACACCGCAGCGGTCGGTGCCGTTCTATAGGCACTGGCCACCCTGAGCGCGAGCAAGCGATTTGCCCTCTCCAGGACGGCCTCGTACCCCCCGTACGCTAACTCCGTCCGCCAGACTGGAGCCGCGTACAGCAGGACCGACGATGCCGCCATTACCATCATCCTCCTTCTTTCATACGCCAATCCACTCGCCCTGGGCAGAATGCCCTCGAGCTTCCCAATCACTTTCGCTACCTTTTCGGCGGTCCGACGTACGTGCTCACCGAAACGAGCATTTCTGCCGAACCACACTCCCAGGTATTTCACGCATTCCTTCGTCTCGTACGAGACGTCGTCCACTCTCAGACTCATACTTCTGATTTTCCTTCGGCCGGCCAGGAGCACCATTTCGGTTTTATCCGTAGCCATGCTAAGCCCCATGCGCTGGAACGTATCGGCGACCAGTTCCATGGCCCACCTAGTCCTCGCCTCTAGGGTTACCCCATCTTTCGCCGAGACCACCAACGCCAAGTCGTCCGCGTAGGCCACCGGAGTGACCCCTCGCGGATACTCGACGGTCAGTATCCCGTCGTAGTAGAGGTTCCACAAGACGGGGCCCAAACGTGCCGAAGCTAGGAGGGCGGGATTAAACCTGGAGAGAAAGACGATTGCTGGCGAACTGATGGAGAGCGAGAGGAAGTGAAAGGTGTTCGAACGCATGGAAAATAGCATTATGCGTAGAAAGACTGAAAGGCAGTATTAAGGTGTTCCTTCGATAAATGAAACACGACAAAAACACTTTGCTTTACGTAAAAATGGACTGTATTTAATTTGCACTTATATCAAAATAATGAAAGAGTCTTGGTCTAAGTAGGAAGAGGGAGAATGCTTAATTGGGTGGGTTACACAATATGATTCTGATCACATCCCGACACCGACGCAGCTTTCACACGAAAAAGAGAAAAAGAAGAAAGTGAAAATTACCTCGATTATCCCTTAAGTACTAACCCGGAGGAATTCCAACCAGGGGCGCACCACCACCAAGAACCATTATGGGCAATGGCTACGTCGGGTCCCATAACTCGTGGCCATCTGGGGAATATCTATACTAGTCGCTTTTCTGGGAATATCGCAGGCCCAACAAATTGACCATCACAGCAATAGTCCCGATCGAAAAAGCTTCCTTCGACTAGTAGCACATTCCCCAGCCAAAGCGTACCCTTAACTTTGGCCTGATGGGCCATGTGGCCTGGCACCCAGATGGTATTCTCCGAATAAGTATCGCAGTACATGGGCGTAACTTAAGGGATACAATGCAAATACATGATAAACCCAACACTAACAACAATAAAAATAAAAAGAAACAAAAGCCAATAACTTAGAGTCCCAAACAGGCAGCGTACAAGGAGAAGAGAGGAAGACTAGAGTGCAGATATTGCGATTGGGCTCCCCGAGGGAATGCCGATCTGGCGATGTCGGGGCCATATGAAGACAGGGAGTGGTTTTAGTGGGTAGGCGGGTGCAAGCTCGAATCCGACACAAATTGCTATTAAAAGACCGGATGTCTTTTAAATATTTCCACAACCTCGGGCGTAAAAAAAAATTATACGGAACATAAATAACACCAATTTCGTGAAAACAATGATGACAGGCAAGCTGATAAATTTGAGTCATTTTTGAAGGCATTTGGAACTCATTTGCCGAAGTTATTAAAGTTCAAAACTTGAAAAGAGACAAAAAATGAGTGATTGACCACATGGTTGTATCTTGTTGAGTTCCCTTAATATAAAGTCATTTAAGGGCTCAAACACACATCGTTTGAGACTTTTCAAATTTTGAACTATAAAAACTTTGACAAATGAGGTCCAAACGCCTTCGAAAATAACTCAGAATGGCACCTCGACTAGATCTTTAACATGACAAAAACGGCTTGATTGTATCTTGTTGAGTTTTCTTAATATAGAGTCATTTACGAGCTGAAACGTACAATTTTTGTGACCTTTCATTCTTTGAAGCTCGATAACTTCGGCAAATGAGGACCAAATTTCGTAAACAAAGACTCAAATGTACCACCTCGACGAGATCTTTAAAATGACTTAAAACATCATGATTCTATCATCCTGAGTTTATAAGAAAAATAGTACTTTAAGTGCTTAAACACACAACTTTTGTGACTCTTCAAACTTTGAAGCTCAATTACTTCGACAAATGAGGACCAAATTTGTTAAACAAAGTGTCAAATTAATCAGCTCGATGAGATTTTCAAGATGTCACAACACATAATGATTGCATCTCGTTGAATTTCCAATAAAAATAGTACTTTATGTGCTCAAACACACATCTTTCGTGACTTTTCAAGTTTTGACCCTCCGTATCTTCGGCAACTGAGCTCCAAATACCTTTAAAATTTGACCAAATAATCACCTCGACGAGCTCTTTAACATAATTAATAAGGCTTCATTGTATCATGGTGGGTTTTCTAGAAAACGAGTAATTTATGTGCTCAAACACACATCTTTCGTGACTTTTCAAGTTTTGACCCTCCGTATCTTCGGCAACTGAGCTCCAAATACCTTTCAAATTTGACCAAATAATCACCTCGACGAGCTCTTTAATATGACGAATAAGGCTTCATTGTATCTTGGTGTGTTTTCTAGAAAACGAGTAATTTATGTGCTCAAACACACATCTTTCGTGACTTTTCAAGCTTTGAACCTCCGTATCTTCGGCAAATCATCTCCAAACACCATCAAAATTTGACCAAATAATCACCTCGACGAGCTCTTTAACATAATTAATAAGGCTTCATTGTATCT